>NW_024344378.1:19078834-19175987 GCF_902729225.1 Pteropus medius | reverse complement strand
CCACTAGTCCATTATCCATGTCTATGAGTCTCTGTCCTGTTCATTTGTTGCTTTTAGGTTTATATCCCACATATAAGTGATATGTGATTTTCAACTTTTTCTGTCTGGCTTATTTCACTTAGTCTGATTATTTCAGTGTCCATCCATGTTGTTGCAATGGCAGTGTTTCATCTCTTATGGCTGAGTAATCTATTGTATATATGTACCACAGCTTCTTTAGCCAGTCATCTATCATAGGACACTTCGGTTGCTTCCATGTCCTGGTCACTGTGAATAATGCTGCTATGAACATCGGTGTACAAATATCTTTTCAGATATGAATTTTTAAGTCTTTGGGGTTAATACCCAGTAGAGGGATTGCTGGATCATATAGTAGATCAATTCTTAGTTTTTTGAGGAACCTTCATACTGTTTTCCATAGTGGCTATACCACCAGCAGTGTATGAGGGTTCCTGTTTCTGTGCATCCTCTCCAGCATTTGTTATTACTGAGCGACTTTTTTTTTTAAAACCTGTGCGTTACAGGATGAAGAACGGGATCCTCTGTTGCATAGTTTCAGTCATCTAAAGGAGGTTTTAAACAACATAACAGGTAAGTCTCCACATCTAGGTAGAATTACTTATCTTGGTTAAAAAAATGTGTTTGATTTATTGCAGGGATGGACGGACTTTTTCTGTAAACATTTTAGGCTTTGTAGACCATAGCAACTGTGCAACTACTCAACTCTGCTAGTGTATCTCAAAAGCAGACTTAGGTAATACTTAAATGAATGAACGATAAATCAAATTTTCTTTAAACAGGCTACAAGCCAGGTTTAGCCCATGGGTGTAGTTTGCCCCTGGTTTATTGTGTTGCTGATCTGTTTCCTAAAGTTTCTAGTAGAGCATCCCACTTTAGTGGGGAATCAGCATTCTTACAGTTATATGCTTCCTTCATTGTTTGAATTATAAGTAAGTTATTTTTGGCTATTTTTTGATTTGCCTGTGTTTTAACTTTCTTTGTCTACCTCATGCATACCATGAGGTAGGAAATTGGTAGCACAAGTAAAGGTTTTAGCATTTGCAACAAAACTCTTATAGAAAGTCGTTTTTCCTTTTAGGGCCTTAGCTCTCTGTAATGCAGATCTTTCCATCTTTATGTGTTCTCCAGAATCTTTTTTCCTATTTTTTTCACTGTGTTTCCCTAATCATACTAAGCTTATGTAATATTTATACGTTTAGAATTTTCAAAGCCACTTTTATGTGTATTATCTTATTGAATTTTTACACAACATCATAAGGGAGGTATGATGTATATTGTCCCCTTTTTATGAATGAAGTTGAAGCTCAGAGACATTTTAAGTAGTTTAACTGAGGTCATACTGATTCCAAGAGGTGGAGTCAAAACTAGAATTCTCCCCACTGATGCCTGGTTTTGTGTCCTGTTCTGTATTGCTCTGTTCTTACAATTAGAGGAGAATGTACACAGGAAGTGCTTTATTTATGGATATATATACACTTATTGGGGGTGGGGAGGTGAGTCTCAACACCTATGGGTTTTTTAAGGGGGAGATGTAGAGTGAAAGGGAAAGCCTCAGAGCTGTGTTACTCTGTTGACTGTAAAGGACTTTTGCAATGTGTATCCCTAGAATGATTTTAGCTCATAGCATATATAAGACCACAATTGAAATAGTTTTAAGGCTTATGCAAATTAAATAACAATAAACAAACAAATTTCCTCCATTCATGAGGAATGCAGGAGAGTATCTGAAGAAAAATTTCTTTTTTCTTTCCTAATCATGGGCTGAAATTATCTAAGGATTCCTTACATGTTTTATTTAAAGGAGCAAATTCTACCCTATTGAAAAGCACTGGAAATGTTAGCTAAGAAGGATCAAGTATAGAGGAGGTGGTTGTTAGCTAGTTAGTAGGATGAATGCTGCAGCTAGGTTTATGGTCTGTATCATAAGTAACTTGACTGCTTGAGAAAGAATTAGCTGCTTGCAAAGATTTTTTTTAACTTCACAAATAAAGCTGCCATATCCCAATAAGAAAGAAAACATAGTGAGTAGATATTTACAACTCTTTTTGGTGGGTCAGAGTTCAGAGTACTATCTTTCTAAGAGATGTTAAGAGGATTAAACAAGTGAATATATTTGGAAACATTTGGCAATCATTTAATACACAGTTCGGGATTGTTGTTGTAAGTGGTTAGGAACACTTTAAAAATGACTGAGATCAGACTGCAGTAGCCTTGTAGGCCTTTTGGATACTCTGCGGACGTTGAGGAGCAGAGAAGGCGCTGCTATCCTGACAGAGCCACATTTTATGCTTGCCATCCAGTCCATATCCCACACTTGTTTTCTCCATCTCGAAATATCCTGAGACTTCAGCTCAGAGACCATACCTACGGTGAGTAGTGTAATCCAGGACTTAGGGTCTCTAGACCATGTAAGAGCTACCAAGGTTGAGTCTGCTGCCTAATTTTCTTACATCCTTGGATTAGGAATCCAGATTATCTGCTGCTTGAAACTAATAAAACCAGAATGTGCTGAGGAGCCAGTTCTCTCACTGGTACTAGGAACATACCTAGGTGTTGCCCAGCTTTCCTCTGGAGGAAAGTGCTAATATTTTCTAGGCGCCAACAGCTGTGACAAATGTTGAAATTGTGCCTACCAAGGTTGCCCATTGATTTAGAGTTTTAGGATATTACCTGCCTGAGAAAATGACTGTGGAGAAAATGACCAAAATAGAGCATTTCATAGTCTTCTGATTGGTTCTGACCGCCCCCTATACAGTGTTAGCTTCCAGGAACAGGTTTATGGATCAGCTGCCCCTGTGGTCCTGGACGCTGCAATCCATGACCAATTTCTTGTTTCTTTTACTGAAACAAACAGATTTTTCTGATTGGCAGTGTCAGGAGGACTGCTTTCTTGGAAGCCTGTTACTGGTAGGAGGCTGGGAAAGGGCTTTGAACTTGGAGAGAGAAACTGAAGGGACTGCCTTTGCTATGTTACTGGGAATGGTGTACCACTTAAATTGGAGGAGATATGGCAGGAATTCTAGTACTTCCACTGAGTTTAACTCGTGAAACTGACTTGGGCCTGCTCTCTTTTCACAAAGGCTTTTTATTTGCATTTTTCTAGGCCGTCTGCTAGCTTAGTTGGTTAAAAATATCACTATTGGAAATGAGTGGTTCGTTGGACATTGTCGGTAAACTGAAATGATTTTTGTTCTTGTAAATAGAGGGTCATTTAAGTACTTAATCACTACCTACTCCTCTAGGAATATTATCTGAGTGTCGTGAAGGAAATAAGTCCCTTGTCTCTAGTAAGACCGGCTAAGTCCATACTTGTTATTCTTATAGATATGTAACTCTGGACCACATTTACGGTCAGTATTGGCCCAAACCGCATGACAGCTTTATGCTCTGTAGAGTTTAGAGTAATAGAATATTCTAATACCAAATCTAAGGAGAGGGTTGCACTTGGAAGATATAGGGTGCCTAAGAGCAAAGTTTGCATATTGCTGCTTTGGATAAAACCTTAGTCACCACCAGTGAGACTTGACTGCTGCCCCTCATTTGGTCCTCTTAGAAATCCTTTTAGGAAGTTATTCTGAAGGTGTTAAAGCAGATGTATGGTTGTCAGGGGTGGGGAAGGGGTGTGGGGAGTGACTGCTGATGGGTACAGGGTTTCTTTTGGGGATGATGAAAATGTTCTGAAATTAGATAGTGGCAATGGTTGTATCACTTTGTGAATATACTAAAAACCATTGAATGGTACACTTTAAAAGAGTGATTTTTGAAATGTGAATTATATCTTAATTTTTAAAAACAGCAAATGTAGGCTGGGAAAGTGATGGGGTTCACCAGTTCTTTCTCAGGGCTCAGAACAATGGAGGGAAGTCTCTGACTATTTTCATTACTGTGCTTTGAACCCATTGTCCAGCAAAGGCAGAATAAGGCTCTGTTCAGCATCCTGGCCCAGTTTGTCCTTTTATGTCTCTCTCATTAACTCAAGAAGCACATGGTTTTTATATTTAAATTTATTCAAGCTGTAATCTTTGACATTTGAGTTAGCTTTTAGTACAGTTTTGCATTTATAGTAATATATATTATGTATTTTCTCTATCCCCAAAGAATCCGTTTTAATCTTTTCCGGATGCAAATTTCAGTCTGTCTTGTCCCATCTTCCCTCTCTTGCTCTCTTTCCCCTCCCCCCACAGAGTATGTTTGATCAGGTGTGGCAGGAATATCCACTGTCAAGCTGCGCCCTTTATATTAGTCAATATTATCCTTCTCCCCCCCTCCCTGTCTGTCTGCCCCTTTGGGCTTTCCCAGTTGATTTATAATTTTGGAATTCTCATCGGAGTCTGTAATACAGTTTGTTCATTATTTAACCAAAACCTGTTTAATGAGCAGAGAGAGGCAATGTAAATGTTAGGCATGTTGCAGTGATGTACCTTTGTGCTTCTCAAAGCGGGTGGGTTAGTTAACTCTGTGCTGCCTGCAGGGCTGGGGTGTCCTGGTCTTAGGGGCAGAAGGACCATTCTTCTCCCTTACATCTGTCTAAGCCATGCTATAGGCTTAGATTCCAAAGAATGTTTCTTTTTGTCCTTCTAGAGATCTTGTCGGGGCTCTTGCATGTTGGAGTTATCCTCACTTTCACAGTTAGACTGTGTGGTAAGATCTGTGACATGGGATAGGAGGGTGGAAGGGAAAGCGAAATATCAGGATACCTGATATTGCTCTTAGTTTTAGGTCTGAAGAGAGTAGATAGATATTTTAGAAGAATTCTAGCTGACATGGTTTGTGGTCTTTGATCTATTTGTTCCTAGACTAAACAAGTCTGCAAGCCTTAGTACCCTTCATCCAGTGAGCTTCGTGGAAAAGGCTCTAGTCAGTTGTGATTTGTGGTGTTCGGCAGTGGTCACTTGTCTTCAGATTTAGGCTGCCTTTGTCCTTGGTCTTTAAATTTAGGTCATTACAAAGAGATTCTTTACCAGAAAAATTTTGGTTTAAAGCAGAGAGAGAGGAGCAGTCTGAAGAGTCTGAAAATCGAAACAGTCTAAAAGTCACAATCAGAATTTTCTCTTAAGGAATCAGCTTGTAGTGACTTTAAAGCCTTCAGGGCCAGGGCTTGAAGAAGACTTCTTAGTGGTATGTGTGTCAGAGGTGGTGGTGGGGGGTAGTGAGTTTATCTTTAGACATTTAACCCTAAACCTTTTTAATTTTGAGGACCTACGAGGGTTGAGGGTATTCATCATAAGACTGAGGTTGTCTTGAGGTCCAGTATAAGCACATGTATTAATTATGGCACTGTTTTAGCTTCTTGTACCTTTTCTTTCTTGAATTCACCAAGATTTGGAATCCTTCTGGGTCTGGCTTATTGAATTGTTTTTAACCAGTATTTATTGACTATCTGCTATGTGCTAGGCATTTTGTTTAGGCACTTAGGCATTGGGTCTGTAATTATAGACAAACAGGCAAACTTCCTTCCTGCCCTCATAGCCACTGTTTTACAAGACTAGTGGATCTAGCTGACCATTCCAAGGCTAACTTTTGTGGCCTCTACTATATGCCACATGCGTCCCTATCAGGCATGGAATGGACGGTAGTAAATGCGAGCAATCTGTTGCCATTTGTTCTTATTCCTACTCTTTCTGTTGCTAATAAACAAGCCAAAGAAATGAACAAAAATCATAGCTTATACATTTGCTTATTGACTTTCTTGGGTAAAGCCATTCTGGCCAGAGTTTAGATATTCCCAAAGACATTGGTAGATTATATAGAGTAACCTTGAGGGATAGAATATTTCTCTACTGAGCTTACCTGGACAGCAAGGTATGGTGTGCTTGAGTTTAAGAGGGAGAAGCAGGTGCTTGGAGAAAGTGGATATATCTGGAATTTATTTAAATATAGTTTATCCTGGACAAACACACCTGTAGGGTACTGTGTCAAGCTTTGTGAATTAGAATCTGGGCTAGGAGGTTTGAATCTATGTAACCTCCCGAGGTTTGCAGAGAACATTTAAACAGAGTCTGGAAGCCAAGCTGGGAGGAACTATGACTTAACACCCATCTGTAGGCCTCTTAGAAATAGCCTTCTTGGTAGAAGTGAAACTGTCCAAGGATGCCTCATGCCTCATACCTCAGTTTTAATCTGTTTCAGTTGGAAGTTGGGGAGATAGAGGGAAAAGAAGTTTTAGTAGTCAAAGTCAGGAAAAAGATTGAGTATGGATACATTATTTGAGAAAAACATTTCGGTAGGGTTATCAGTATAGGATCTCCCATACTGATTGAATGCATACTTTTTTTTTTGTAGGGGCCTATGGTTTGGGAAGTAGTAGAGTAAACAATATATCACTATTAATCAGCATGAGAAGAATGCTGAATGAGTCCTTAGCTTCGTTCTACTTGGAACTGAGCTTGTGAATTGTTCAAGGTTTGATGAAGTGGAGGCTAAGAAACTAAGCATAATTAAATTTGGCAGACAGATTCATGTAATGGGATGAGTTGGAAAAGTCAAAGTTGAACCCACTTATATAAGTATTTCCAGTGCCCATTTTGACTTTCTTGTTCTATAATAAAATAAAAGACTATATTAATTTGGAGAATGTGACTTGAGTTTGAGTCAGACTGACTTTGGCACCTTAGGATCTTGTTGGCTTGATTGGCCCCAGACTTTTGGGCATTTCAGCACAGTTAGAGAAAATAAAAAATACTGTGATTCTTTTTTCCCCAGGGAATATTCATATAAATAGCTCCAAGAGGCCTGTATTTTGATGACTTTATTTTGTTTTAGCATCCCCAACTGATTTGAACCCTCTTCACTTGACACTTCTAAACCAAGTTATTTGTCCTCGAGATTAAAAAATGAAGATTTTGTTGAGAAGAAGCAGATCTACATAGTCTGGCTTCTTAAAGGCCCAGCTCTTCCTTTTTTTCTTCCTAATACTCATACATACTTAGTCATCAGAACTATTTTACCCTACATGTGTAAAATATTTTACACTACATATTTTACACTACATGTATCTGAAAGGAGGTTGTGGAAAAAAGGGGCATTCTTAATAGCTTGGCTTTCAGAAACAGAGGCAAAGGAACCTAATTTCTTTCCAGTAGAGGTAGGGGACAGTGTGACAGTGTGGTCTGTGGTGGGTATCAAAGTTGCTGGTATTGCTCTCATTGCTGTTGTCTTCTTTAGCACAGCCACCTCTTAAGAGGCCTGAAATTATTCTCTGGTTATATTCCCAATTTGCTGTGACAACAGTCAGATGAATAAAAAGAGGAAAAGCCAGCTGCTGCTTTGTTTTTAACAAGAAGGCAGGCAGAGTCCCTTTCTTCTTTTCCACCCACTCAAACTCAGGGCAAGTGCCAAGAGGGTTTCAGAAGAAGCCAAATGTTTGAAATTCAATGTGCAGTTTTGATTAAAAGAGATAGTAAAGAGTTATTTCTCTCAGCCTTGCCCCCTCTAACCATTTCTCCATGCTCATAGATGCTTAATTGGTCACTGCAGATTCTACAGTGATATCGAATATGTTTATGGAAAGGGTGAATGCATTAATCCTTTCTTTCCTGGCACCCATTAAAAGATAGAGTTGGGTATACAGCACAATGGAGATTATGTGATTTCATATCACTTCATTAAAAAAGCGTGGTAAATGGAGAGCAGTGACTACCTTAAGCGCTCAGTTTTGCTTCTGGAAACTAGGAGATAAGATGGTCCTTACCAGTTTTAAGGCCTTTGTTTCTTTACTTTGGTCTTTGGAGATCTTGAAGGACTTAGATGGACAAACACTCCTGGCTCCCTGTTGGCTGGCTTCTCTTCGCATGCCTCTTCTGTAATACCACCCTTCTGTTACCACTGTTACCACTGTAGGTTGAGTTGTGAAGGGCTGCCGCATGTGCACACATCACAACTGACCTTTCCCTGTTTCATGGTTATTGAGCGATTACTTGCTCGTTTGTGGAACTCACATTATTGCCTTGGGTTTCTGGCCTAGTGTGAAGTGGTGGTGGCAGGGGGGCATCCAGGGAGTGACTTGATAAGACTGTACATTAGAAGGCAATAAGTTGGCATTTGATTTGGTGGAAAGGCAGGGGCAGATGTGTGGAAGCAAAGGTTTTTCTGCAGTCAGCCATACAGCTTGCCTCCAGGTGTCCTGAAAAGCAGCTTGGGAACTGGAGGCTGAGGGTAGTTGAGGACATTAATTGGGGAAGAAAAGAATCAAAAGGACTTCAGTGTTATCTGTTATGGGTCTTGAATTGGAAAAATTCTCTAAAAGTAGAAGAACGAATAAAATTTCCCTCACATTGGTAGGAATTTTTCTACTGATCATTCTTCCTTTTCAGGTAAAATGAGTTATTAATTGGCAGAAAAAATATAAAACTTGAGAGACTCTTGACAAGTGGTTGCAGAATAAGAAAGCCTTATCCTACATGAGCATTTTCATTAAGGCTAATTCTTCTCTTTGGACAAACACAGATTTAAGAAAACTGGCTCCAAATGGATAATAAATTGAGAGCTGAGATAGTATTATTACTGCGTTACCATGGGCTAGAGTGGTATCTTTCAGACTGTAGGTTGCATTCCATTCGTTTTAAAGGGTCACACAGCATTTCCTCCGAATTTTTTATTATGAAAAATCATACCCAAAATTGAAATACCACAGCGACCACCCACATCTCACAGAGCTGAAATTTTTAACATTTGCTATATTTGCCTTATCCATATGTATGTGTGGTGTTTCATAAGCCATTTGAAAATAAATTGCAGACATGTTAACAGTTCACCCTTGAATACTTCAGCATGCATCCTAAATAAGGTCATTGTCCTACGTAATCATAGTACCATTATCACACCTAAGAACTTAACAGTAATTTACTAATATTAGCTAATATGCAGTCCATATTAAAAATTTCCCATATGTCCCCAAATTTCCTTTTATAGCTGTAGTTGGGTTTACAAACCAAAATCCAAGCAAAATTCTAATTTCATTAGGTAGTTAATCTCTCTAGACTTATAAAATCTAACATAATTTTCTCATTGATATGTTGAAGAGACCAGGGTTTGTCTTTGTTATTGTGGTGTCATTTAACTTGTTTCTCTATCCCACATATTTCCTTTATTCTAGAAGCTAGGGATAAAGCTTTAATTTGATTCAGGTTAAAATATTTTTGGCAAGAATACTTTATTAGGTAATTCCATGTACTTCATGTTGTATCACCACAGGGGGCATATACTGTCAAGTTGTCCCACACTGTTGGTAGTGTTAAGTTTGACTGCTTGCCTTCTGATGGTGACTGCCATATCTCCTCATTGTACAATGAATTTATTTTTCTCTTCATAGTTAGTAAATAATCTGCGAAGTAATAATTTGGCACCTTGTGAATAGCCTGTTCTCTAATATTCTTTTACCTAATGATCTTCCACTGAGGAATTTTTTCCAGAATCATTTATCTCACTAGAGATTGCAGAATGACAATTTTCTAGTTGTCATTCTTTCTACATTTATCAGTTGGCATTCTTTGTAAAGAACAGCTTTCCTTCATACACTGGAAGATGAACCACAGTTTCTCCTAAAAAGGCAAGGAAAATGCTTAATTCTTTCCCTTTGATTGACAATTTTCAGAATAAGGAGTTAGTGTTAACGACCATTAATGTTGGCAAATGAGGGATTTCCCTCCTTTTGGGGGGCTTGTGAGTTTTTACTTATTTAATGTTTTACAGTTAATTACATTTATGATTATCCTCTGTGCTCAATCATTCCAAGTTTGGCCAGTGAGAACTCCTTCAAACTAGTTCTTTTGATATGACCCCTTTGAGCACTTCCTTGCTTTCTGGTGTAAGCTATAGGCAAAAAAAGGAATAGAAAGTATCACTATATCACACATAATAAGGATAAGGATTGTTTTTGGAAACTTTTGTTTCAGTTAGAGATATGTGTATGTTTTGAGTTGCAGCATAAACTGTATTTCTTTCTGTAGGCCATTGTCAAAAAGAAGCTCGAAAGCCCTGGTAGAGTTTGTGACTTACCCCTATTCTAGCACTGGTTTGATTTTGTCTCTCTGCAATGTTATTTCTTGGGGAAAGAGTCAAAGAGAATATTGAGTTGAGGGTGCCTCTTCCACCATATTCTTGGCATTCTGCAGCGAAGGACTCTGTGAAGGTGACTTAGCCCCCTTGACCTTTGGAAACTGATTATTACATTTGGGTTTCATTCTATCAACTTCAGTTTTAGTAAAACAGTTCTTTCTATCTATCTAATAACCATTTATTTGTTTGTTTATTTAAAGATTTACATATTATTTACATATTATTTCATTTCTCTCCCAGCTTTATTATGATATAATAGAAATATAACATTGTGTTAGTTTAAGGTATACAACCTGATGATTTGATACATGTGTATTGAGAAATGATTACCTAAATAAGGTTAGTTAACACATCCATCACCTCACATAATTACAGTGGGTGTGTGTGTGTGTGTGTGTGTGTGTGTGTGTGTGTGTATAGGAGGTGAGAACATTTATGATTTACTCTCTTAGCAACTTTCAAGTATATAATACAGTTTTGTTAACTATATTCCATGCTATATATTATATCCTCAGAACTTATTCATCTTATAAGTGGAAGTTTGTGTCCTTTGATCAACATCTCCCCACCATCCGGCCCCTTGCAAACACCATTCTACTCTCTGTTTCTCTGAATTTGGCTTATTTTTTTAAGATTCTACATATAAGTACGATCGTACATTATTTATCTTTCTCTGACTTATTTCACTGAGCATAATGTCCTCAAGGTCTATCCATGTTGTTGCAAATGGTAGGATTTTCTTCTTTTTTTTTTTATGGCTGAAGCAGTTCTATTTATGTGGTTGTTTCTCCCTGGATGAATCAACTTTTGCAAGGCAGAGATTAATTTGAGGCCATTTGAGTCAAAACAGTCCTGGAGAATGTTAGAATAAATAGCCTTGCCCAAAGAAATAAGGATTGGGGACGTAATTGTGACTGACCAGTCACTTTGCATCTTGTACCTTATCCCTTTTATGTAATGCTAAATTGATTGTTTAGAGAAAGGGGGATAGCATGTCATGGCAGATAGACATGGCCAGGCTCTCCTTTTGAGTTCTTTTGGTGGGTTGAGGAAGGAGTCATTTGTACTGGAAAGACTCCAAAACAGCATCTTCTCTACAAATTTTGCTCTTGGCAGAAATTCATTTGTATAGTCAATAAATATTTCTTGAGCAATATGTGCCAGATACCAAACTAGGTATTAGGGACCTAGTTTTCAAGGACACTGATACAGTTCCTGTCCTCATAAAGTTTATGGTCTAGTGGGCTGGTGAGTTGAGAAGCTCTGGAATTTGAATGGACAGGTGGGCACTGGTTTGAAGTCGGTCCAGCTTCCACATGTGACCTCTGGAAGTTGTTGTATATATACCCTGTGTGCTGAAAGAGGTTCTGAGATTGTCAGAAGAACAGCAGTGGTGTTTGTCTTCATTGTCTATCTACCTCCACCTTCTTCCTGAGCCCTGGTTGTCTGGCAGTAACTGAGTGCATGGGAGCTTCATTAGCTGCTTTAGGGCCTTAGATGTCTGAAGGTTTCATTAGTCCATTTATATTCACCTTCGATTAACCAGTCTGTTCATCTCAACTGAATTGACTAAAATTGTACTGTAGGATAAGATACTGTGAAACTTAATAAACAGCAAGTTCATTTAAAATGAAGTTGGGAGGCTAGAAGAGAAAACTCTCATGCATGTGTCACTCAATTATAGACCCCAACAAGAAGAAACGTATCTTGCATTTTTGACAAGAAGTGATAATAGTTTACTACCTCAGCCGGAGGAATAAAAGGTATCTCCTTACCTGGTAATAGTTCAGCCAATGGGAGACTGCTCAGCCAATGAAAAGTCACTATACTTTGAATTTTCAGTTTCCTCCAGTGGACTCTTTATTTACAACAGCCCTCCCAAGTTTATAAAAGAGCATTCTTTGTCTTTGTTTCTCTGGATTTGCACGTGGTTCACCATTAGACCGTAAGTCCTGAATGGCAATTCTTTGTTGTTCCTGAATAAACCCATTTTACTAGAGAAATAGCGACAATTTTTTAAAGATCAGTGGTTGATTGCCTTTAATAAAATTCAGCTTTGCATTTGAGTCCCCTCAGGCTTGGGCTTTGGACACAGTTACTAGGATTTTGAAGTCTAGGAGCATAAAACAAAAAATTTAATAGCTACTTAGCTAAGGTGCTAGAAGAATAAGTAAAGTCCTTTTCTATAGCTCAGATCTAATAGTCCCAGTTCAAAAATAACTTGTGTCCTTTAGTAGCAACCCATTGTCTTTATCCCAGAGGCCTCAAGTGAGGAAAGAAGTATCAAAACCTATGTAACTTTGGATAAGATACGGCTTCAGATTGGTTGAATATCTCATCATGTATTTATCTTTTGAATCCCAGAGAAAGTGCTCATATTTAGAATAGTCCTCGGCAACTTTGGGTCCTCAGAGAGAATGCCCTTAAGAAATGCCCTTTTTCCTTAGGAAGAGTATTTTTAGGATTTTCAAGGGTGAAAAGAGATAGTGAGGTTAAGTAAAGCAATTAAACGGTGGTTAAGATCCTTCTAAAAGAGAAAGTTGAAGTGGATGTTGGAGTACAAATTTATTCTACAAAGAGACCTGTGACCTATCATTTTCTTGATAGCTTATTGTGTTCTGAATTTAAAGTGAAGTTCTTTCTCCTTTGTCTCTTTTTTTCTGGTGTGAATCTACATCAATAGAAATACAAGGTATTTCATTAATACCTACTATAGCCAAATACTTTTTGTTACCAGAACCTGGTAACACTGGCAGAGGATCCTGGTTCCCTCTGGCCCAGGAAGAGAAGTTCTTGGTTCAGCCCACGTGGACAGAAGCATTGTGGGGAAAGTAGTGAAGGGAGCTGGATTTCTGTTGCCAGAATCTAAATATGGCTCATTAATCCTCCCAAGTGAGCCTAAGATTAGTATCTTAATCAGTCTCATTTCAGAGGTTTTAAAGACTCATTCTGTTCTCTAGGTTCATTATAAGGAAGGAAATGAACAATGGCTACATTTGGTATTTAGAGAGTGGGAGACATTGCCAGGGTCCTGAGCAGTCTTAGTTTGGCTATAGGCTAAAGAGTCAACAAAACTGGGTTGTGTGCATGCAGTAACGGAAGGCAGGAGGTGGGAAATATTTATGGTGGTAGTAGTCTTCCTCTAAAAGCTCCCAGGAAAGGAAAAAGTTGGCTTGCTCCTCTACCAGAGGTTATTTTAGTGTTATCTAGAGTGCGAATTCATCCCCATTTCCTCTTTATCTACTTGGTGTCAGGACATTTAATCAGATTAACTGATGGTGAATTTTTTCGAATTTTTATTTTGAAATAATTTCAAATTTACAGAAATGTTGCAAGAATAATACAGAGGTCTCCCACATACCCTTTTGAAAGTTGTTTTTATTATTCTTTCTCTCTATGCACACACCCATACATATGTATATAAAATTTTTTCTAAACGATTTGAAAGTAGGTTATATACATTATGACCTTTTATCCCTTAATACTTCAGTGTAGGTTTCCTAAGAATAAGGATATTCTCTTACATAATTTTTGTTTAGCACAGCTATCAAATCCAAGAAATTTAACATTAATACAGTACTATTCATATTTCGATTTTGTCAATTGTCCCAATAATAAACTTAAAAAAATTTTCCCCTTCAGTCAAGGATCACATATTGCATTTTGTTGTCATGTTTCTTTAGTCTTCTTTAGTCTGAAACAGTTTTTAGCCTTTCTTTATCCTTCATGATATTGACATTTTCTATGCACACAGGCCACTTTTTCCTTCTTTTTTCTCTTCCTCCTCCTCCTTTTCCTTTTCCTCTTCCTCCACCTTGAGAGTACTTCTCATTTTGTGTTTATCTGATGTTTCTTCATGATCAAATTCCAGTTATATGTGTCTAGCATGAATCTACTTACTAGAATTGATAATAGTGTCCTTCTCAGGATATCATATGTAGCGCTATCCCTCATTGGTGATATTAATTTTGATATTAATTTCGATGTTACTTTATTTGTCCACTGGATAGATATTATTTTCCCTTTGGAACTCATAAGCAATCTGTGGGGAGACACTTTAAGACTTTGCTCCTCATTAAATTTTCTGTCCACAATTTATCATACATTGATTTTCAGTTTGCAGTGATGGTAAATATTGAATGATTGCTTATATTACTTGTTCTTAAAGGACTAGTTCTTGGGAACGGACATGAACTGTCTTCCCAGTTTACTTGTGTTAAGAGTTTCTCTTCTTTTTAAGAAACACAATTGCATACCATAAGTTCTCTATTTCTTTATGGTTTTAGTGATGCTGTTTTTAAAAAATAGTAACTAAAAAGAGTTTTGAAATTGGAAAATGGTTTATCTCAATGAGGTTTGACTGGGGCTTGGTAATTTTCTAGAATATGGCGACATCACTCGAGTGAAATTTATTCTCCACTCAGCCAACAGCATAAATGCTTCTTAAGCCAAACTGAGAACAGCTATATGAAGCTGATTCCCTTCTCTCTTTTTTTTCTTTCTCTCTCCTTTTAATAAGTGGGATAGCAGTATGAATTCATCATCATATTTCAATTTTTTTCTCAAATCTATTTTAAAAGCCTGATTGGGCTCATTAAGAACTTCTACTTTAGCTTTTTAAGATCTGTACAGTTTAGAAAATGTCTGTTGTCCAGGAGCTTTAAGAGAGAAATGGTTAGAAAAGCATTTCCCCATTCATATTTACTATCACCTTTTTCTCTCCTTCCCTCTTTTTTTCTCTGCATTTTTCCTTTTGCCTTTTTTTTCATTCCTTTGAAGGATTTGATCAACGTGCGTGACTGTTCCTTCTTAAGAAAAGAAAAGGTAGAGAAAGAAGTATTGCTTTTGAGTCTCAGGTTCTTTGCTGTTACTACTGTGGAGAGTAGGCTAATAATATGACATTACTAATGAAGGCTTGCCAGCTATCAGTTATGTTTTGTTGAGGGAACCTTTCCCATGGTAAATTAAAAAAAAGATAAGTAGGGAAAGAAAAGAAAACCAACTAGAGAGGCAGAAAGTATAATAGAGGAATGAACAGAAAGGAACAGAAGCAAAGGACTTGGGACTGTGGTACAGGAGTGGAAGGGAAGGACGAAGAATACAGAGCTACTAAAACGGGAAAATGGGAGTCAGCTCTAACATTTACCTTTACCCAGTCCAGTGTTTGGGCTTTCCACCTTTCAGTAGAGTGTGCTATGAGGTAGAGAGAGGTGGGGTAAATGAAATGGTCCCATTCTCGACTCCTTGGATTCATCCACCCAGAACTGAAGGATTTATCCTGTAATAAGGTGACTTGGTAGCCTGAAGTAGGTTGGGGTGTAGGAGGCTATTAAGTGATGCATTTTGGGCAGCTAACATTAACATGTTGAGTTATTTTTAACCTCCCATTTCAATCCCTTTATTGTTCAGGCTCCCTCATTGGCTACCATAAGAGCAGTCAAAATTAGCAACTATATAAAATGAAGTACCTCTGTCTCCCCAGTCACTTCCAAAATAAACAGGGAGTAATACTGTGCATATTTTGTCTCACTTTACTCTAAAGGCTACTGATAGAGGAAGCATGGATTAGTGTGTAGTGATTTCTAGGCGCTGTCCTCTGGACAGATTCCCTTCTGAGTGCTGTGGCTGAGTGACAGGACCATGTGGCATGAGTGCAGCTGGAAGTATATCATCGGCAGATTTGGGTTGGGTAAATATAGCAGGAGCAGGATGTCAGTGTGGGAGATGGATTGTTCTGGGAAAGGAAGTGTTGTCTTTCGTCTGAGAAACAATTTCCTGCACTTCTGGGACTCTTGCTTTCTTCTTCTTTTATTTTTTTTTCAGGGTACAACAGAGTTGGCAAGAGTTGGGTACACGTGCCCTATTCTGTCTCTGGATGTCTGAGACATTTGAAGTTGGGAGTAGAAATCAGATCTATTTTAGCTGGTTAAGAAATGGACCCAATAAATAGCCATACCCATGCATTATAGTTCACTTTTTGCAGTCTTAAATTAAATCACATATCTGTATAGAGCCTCTTTTTAAAAAGTAACCATTCTTTTAGTAATACAGACAGGTCGAGAGACAAAAATAATTATACAAAGAAAATCAACTCTTTTGAAAGTCAGACATGAGGCACCAGCTGGCAGGAAACAGCTGGGATGTTTTTGGGGGCTAGACTCTTCCACACTAGAACTTAACTCTTCAAGCTATCTCTTTTATCTGAGCTACTTAAGATGGCTGCCTACCTACCAACAATCTACATAAAAGAATAAATCTACTAAATTTTGTGATATTATAATTGACGAGAACATTACAATTTATAAAATGATTTTGCATATTTTTTTTACTTTTTAAAATAGCCTTTTTATTTTAGAATAGATTTAGATTGATAGAGAAGTTGTAAAGAAGTTCCCATATTCTCCATACCTAGTTTCTCCTATAATTAACATATTGGTATGGTACATTTGTCACAATTAGTGAACCAGTATTGATGCATTGTATTAACTAAAGTTCATTCTTTATTCAAATTTCCTTGATTTTTACATAATGGCCTTTTTCTGTTTCAGGATTACACCCAGAATACCATGTTAGATTTAGTTGTCATGTCTCCTTAGGCTTCTCTTGGCTGTGACAGTTTGCATATATTTTTTTCATTTAAGTTTCATAACAACCCACAAAATAGCTTTGGCTATTTTGTATCCCCCACTTTACAGATAAAACTCAGGCTCCAGAAGGGTTAGGCAACTTTATGTTCAGTATTGCACAATTAGTAAATGCTTCTATTGAAATGTGACTATGATATATGAAAAAAAGCAATGAGGTAACTATTTGATTTTTATGTGGATGGAGGCAGAACTATAGCTAACTTTCAGGTGAGCCATTTGCAGAAGAGGAAGAAGAGACAGAGGTGAATGCAGCTTGTATCTTGATCTTTCTGTCTTACCTGAATACAAATTAACATTATTATTTTAATCACAATTTCATGGGGAATACCCTTTCTCTTTGTGATTTGACTATGTCTATCAAAGGAGCTGGTTCCAGAGAATCCTGGGCTGCCCATTCAGTAGACCTTTTTCTTCTCTAGCAGCAAACTTCAGGCTGTTCGCAGGTCCTTGTTGTTAGACATCTGAGTTCAATAGGAAGGTCCTCTGAAAGCATGCCATATATACTAATACAACCAGGCTGTTTCGGGCATGTGTGAAGGCAACTGTTTGGAAATAAAGCACATGAGTTTTTTAGTTCCACTATTTAGTTGGGCAAGCCGGAGTTCTGGCTTGGGGTTAGGAGATTCACAGAACTATAGCGCTGAGAGGTAGTAAAAAAATTAAAAATCCAACAAGCCATGGCAATTACTGGTTCTGAATGCTCTACCCAGAGAGATGAGTGAAGGGGAGGGCTGAGAGGAGGCAAAGTATAATATTTTACTGATGATCCTAGATACTATTAAAATGTCATCTTAGAGCGATGGAAACTATGGGGGTACAAATCCTCAGATCTTAAGGGAGGGACTATCACCTCTTGCCTAAAGAAGTCATAAGGATTGTACTTGGATCTTTGAGGGCAACTTTTAAAGTGCTCCAGCTTAAGTTGACAGGATAAGCAGTTTATTGATACCATTAACAACCAGTTTTATTAGATTTTTTTTTTTTTAATTAATGGGAAAGGGTACTTCTTAGTTTATGCTTTTATAACATGTATCTGTGAGCATAGAGGCTGGTTTGGGAACCATTGGTAGTGAGTGACTACCACCCTCTTTGGTTGACACTGAGGCCTAGAAAAGCCTGATTTTATTTTCTCCAAAAGGAAGCTGTGATAATAGCAATGAGTAAAATAATTTACTCATTGGAAGAGCTTTAGGAGGTTCACCTATGTTGTGTATCTTCATGGCATCATTGAATGGGTTGGGGACAGGGTAGTTATTATAAACCACCAATTACAGGAGTCTTTAAGAGTATAGGTAACTGAGGCCTTCTGCCAGTAGGATGGGAGGTTATTTATGGGAACAAAGATGACAACAGATATTGAACATCACAGGATGAACCTCATACTCCAAAAATGCTTTTGATTCAATAATTTGAAAGAAAAAATATGAAAGACAAAGTGACACTATGAAGGATGATTATTCAAAGTGCTTCTACTAGAAAATCCTTTGATGAGGTTTAAACTGTCCTTAGGTAGGGGAAAAGACTGTTCAGAATGCAAAATAAGAGATGATGAAGTACCTGTGTCTCCAGAGAACTCTGCATTGAGTTATAATGCATGAGAGTGAAATTCCTTACTGTGGTTTTGCATAACATGAAATCTTCATATGAGTCTCAGCAGACGTAGTCTCCAAGGAGGAGTTTGTGGCTAGCTACAGCAGCTTGGGTTCAGAATGCCTCTAGTGGGATGCAAGACAGAGATGGCTCACTGACATTTCTGCTTCAGAGCAACCAGTTTTTGTTAGTGGAAAGCTACGAGGTCTACTTCACTTTTGCAAGAATCTGAAATGATTCCTTTGCATTATGGTCTGAGATGACTGCTTGACTCTACAAAAGCTACAGAGGAGAACCCACAGGCTTTAACTGGAGCTTGTTATGGTTTCCCAGAAGCAAAGCTCATATCTTGTTAAAGCACTTTAGAAAAATAAAGATTTAGAGATAAGAGAATCTTTCATTTTCAAGAACCTTTTTTAAAAAATAGAGGTAAAAATCATTTAACATAAAATTAACTATTTTAAAGCGAATAATTTAGTGGCAGTTAGTACATTTGTAATGTTGTACAACCACCACCTCTGTCTAGTTCCAAAACATTTTCTTCACCCCCAAAATAAAACATGTAACCCATTAAGTAGTTGCTTACCCTTCTCCCTTCTCTCCAAACCCTGGTAGCCACCAGTCTACATTCTGTCTCTATATATTTACCTGTTCTGGATATTTAATATAAATAGAATTCTATAATATATGATATTTTTTATCCTGCTTCTTTGACTTGGAATAGTGTTTTTGAGATTCATCCACATTGTAACATGATTTATTCCTTTTTATGGCTGAATAATATTCCATTGTGTATATGTGTGTGTGTGTGTGTGTGTGTATATTTTGTTTGGAGATGATGAGATGATTCTTTTTTACACACACACACACACACACACATTACTACGGCCATGTACACACCCACCCCATAGTTTATTTTTCCATTTATTCACTGATGGACATTTTTGAACCGCTTCGCCTTTTATTATTGTGAATGGTGCTGCTAGAAGGCGTTTAGGCTGTGTATTTGAGTACTGCCAATTTTTTTTTTTTGAATTATAAACCTAGCAGTGGTAACTCAATGTTTAACTTTTCGAGGAACTGCCAAACTGTTTTCCACAGCAGCTGAACCATTTTACAGTCCCAGCAGCAATGTGTGAGGGTTCACGTTTTTCCACATCCTCATCAACACTTATGATTTTATTACAACCTCAAAATCTTTTGAGACTGGATTAGGACTGTGATGATAAAACTCTTTCCAGCCCTTATGGGTCTCCTAGTATGCTTCTCTTGAAGTAGTAGGATGGCTCTTCTGGGCCAAATAAGGCATCGAGGTTCTAGCTTTTGTGCTGAAGAATAATGTTCTTCTAAAATCTGCGGCAAACATAGTGATCATAGCTGATATGAGTTGCATAGACAGGGTTGAAATCTGATTTGCCAAAAAAAGAGTGTCAGTTACACTTTGGCTCTTGAGAATAGATGGCAGTATTTCTGGCTTCATCTGCTGTCACAATCCTGGACCAGGCAATGGTCTGGGTCTTGCTGACTATACAGGAGGCTCAGCTTGCTTGCAGATTGCCAGCTTATTTTCTTGCTTGCTAAATAACCTTCTGGAGATGAGGGTTAACTCTAATTCCTGAGTGACTGGTTCTTTCTAAGGTGCTATATAAACTGATTTCAGTTGTTATTCCATTACTTACCCATGTGAGATTATATACAGATGTAAAAACTATAATGTTCTCATTTCTTTGCTATTTGGCAGGATGGTTTCTTATTTTGATGTCTTCTGCATCAAATTATTAGTTCCTAAAGGCCTATTTCTTACCTTCTCTTTTTTAGGCCATCAATTTCTACTTCTTGTGTTTATATAATTTTGTGATTTGTCTAATAATAGTCACTATGGTTAATGTTTTAGTATGTCTTATCTAAATTTATTTTTCTTTTGTGAAAATTTCTTTATGTGGAAAGAAAAAACTGATGCTGGGATCTAGGATGCTTGAAGTTTTAGTTCTCTCAGTTTCCTCTATAAATCTAGCTTTCTTTTTTTTTTCTTAACACTGCTTTTTCTAGTTTATGTGTTGGGTGGTTGATTTTTCTGATTTATAGAAATGTTTTTTTTTTTTTGTTACCGGACTGTTTGTTATGTTTTTTCCTTGTAATATTTGAAGTCAGAAAACATTTCAGTGTTTATTGCTTCCATTGGTTGCTTTTTTAAAAATGAGTTTGGACCCGTTTTCAAAGTAAAGAAAAAATTGTAGTCTCTACTGTATCTTCTCCCCACCCCCGTGGTGTAAAGTTTTCAAATACATCCTAACTATTTGATCAAAGTCAGGCTTTGAATAAGGTTTTATAGTCAGGTGTGGTTGAATGAACAGGTATGTCTGGATTTGGTCTTGAGAGATTTGGGGATATACAAATATAAGGGTTTATTTTTTTTCTCCCAGCTTCCACCCCTTTCTAATAATGTACTGTGGTCTATAATAGGTTGAGTTGTAACATTCATTAAACCACTCCTCACATTCCGTGTTTTAAAAGCTTATCAAGATGACTTTGATTTAGTTATTTGGAACCAAAAAGGCAGTTTGTGGAGCCTGGTCTGGAGCTATGGAATAGTAATATATCAGAGATCAGACTTAGGTCCCAGTGGAATTATTCCTCGGGATTTATTTGCCTGGAAAGTACACACAGGAGCCAAATGGTATGTATGGAAAGCTTTGCTGGGATGCAAATTGGATACATTTTGTTGGGACCTGCAGGGGATTTTCACTCCTTCATAATTTTTCAAAGGTTTGTTATACATCAGACAGTCACTGCCTCTTCTTTAAATCTTTAAATCCCCCCTCTTTTTCCTGTTGTAAAGGTCAGATTTTTTTTGACAACTGTGTGCAGGAACAAGATTTGCTAAATCCCTTCATTTTTATTCATACAAATATCAGCATTCAGTGAGTGTCAGTTATCCCAGCATTTAGAGGTAAGGAGAACTCAGGGAGAATCTTGTGAATCTCAGCTTAGCGCCAGGCATAAATCTCTGGGGATAAGTTTGCTGCCTCAACTTTAATCCTTGACTACTCTGATATGGGACAACACCCTCAACAGTTGCTTGCACGTGAAGCCTACATTTCACTAACCCCATGTCTATGGTTGTAGGATAGATGATATAATTAGGGGAGGGAGCTGTGTTGAACTCTTCTGATGGGGCCTCTTTGCCTGCAACAATCCTTAGATTAGATTAGAAGAGGAGAAGGACAATTTATTCCATCCTGTAGCCTTATTTAGCTTTTAGTGGTATCTTGGACAGCAGGCTACTTTTCATTTGAAGATGATTCTTTTTTTTTTTTTACCTAGTAGATGAAATCATGATATTACCATATGCTGTAGTTCCCCATCAAACTTGTTTAGTTTGAGGTTATGTTGTTATGCTATCTATTGATATATAACAGATTACCCTAAATCTTAGCATCTTAAAAATTGTTTTATTTCACACAGTTTCTGTGGCTCAGGAATTTGGGAGTCACTTAAATAATGGTTCTGGCTTAGGGTCTCTCAAGTTGGTCAGCCAGGGCTATAGTCATTGGCTGGGCTGGAGGATCCATTCTGAAGCTCACTCATGTGGCTGTTGGTAAGAAGCCTGTTTCTCACAGGCTGTTGTCCAGAGGCCTCAGTTCCTCACAATGTGGGCCTCTCCATAGGACTGCTAACAACATGGCATTTGGCTTCCCACTAGATGAACGATCCAAGAGAGAAAGCAGAAGCCCCACATTGTTTTCTGATTTAGTGTCAGAAGTAATGTACTATCACTTCTGCCATATTATATTGGTCACCCAGACTAACCCTGATATAATCTGGGAAAGGATTGCACAAAGGTCATTGTCATTGGGAGTCAACTTGGAGTTTGGCTATATAAAGGTTAATTGGATGCTTTCAGATGTTCACTTGGATTTAAAGATTGATTTTTTTTTCTGAAAAAGTATGTTCTCCCCATTCAGCCCTTTTTGCCTTTTCACAAATTCTCGTGTCTTTGAAATTATTCAGGACGTATATGACAAATATATGTGTAAATATTGCTTCAACATGTGAATCTCTTTCTTTTCCATTGCCATGTCAGCCTTAAGCACTAATAAAAAACTTTTCTTTTTCTAAAGCAAGCCAGTAAGCATGATCCCTCTTTCTCTGCTGCTTTCTCCCTCCCTCCCCTTCTCTCTCTTTCTCTTCCTTTCTAGGGAACATCTGTAGCAGCTGGTCCAAGGATCTCGCTCCTCATGAGAACCCCTCAGTTGGATTCAAGTAATCCTCTGTGTTTCCTCAACCTGTTTACCACTGATCCTCTAAAATTTGGTACAAATAGACTAGAGTGACCAGAGTTATGGGATCACCATTGATCTTCCAGACAGAGACATATAAAAATATGAGCTCTTCTTGGACTCTATCCAGGAGCTCTGAAATGTAGATGAGGGCCTTGTACATGGGAGATATTTAAAAACTAAATTATTTGTCTGTTACTTGATGGATTTATCTGCTACTTTGTATACCAGTCAGAAAGGAGCCTGAAGAATTATTTGCTATTCTTCACTTTTCTAGGAGAAGCAGGTCTGTGGTCACAGTGATGAAGAATGCACAGGTTGATCTTGAAGCCAACCAGGAATACTGTCCTGCTTTTTTGGTGACCATGAGAGCTATATGCTGTTACATTGACCTCTTTCTCCACCTTGGTATATACCAAACTCTAAACTTGTTAATAGAAATCTCTGTTGTGAAATTGAACTTGTTCAGCCTTTAGGAAGTTAAAACAGAGAGTTAGTTTCTCCTTTCTCAAAAATCCCAGAGCATCTTTGGCTTCCTAGGAAGCAGCCTGAAACTGTGAATGAACTCTGGTTTCATATTCCTGTTGCCATTGACAGGCCTAGTAGAAAATTTATACCTGGGAAAATCCATTGAATGCTTTTTTTGACTTAGGCTGTACAAAAGCAGACCTCTCTGGTTTTGTACAGCCTAAGTCAAAAAAATTGATTCGGTTTTCCAAAATTGTGTTTAAGTTTATAGATGACTATAAACAAAAGTAACAAAGCAGGCAAACAGGAACAAAAAAACCTTTTGTCCATAAAAATCACTATTTACCTAACCGTGATCTCCTCTAATCCTTATCATTATATACACATAATTTAAATAGTTTAATCAATATGCCATATTATTTTTGTTCCTTTTATTCATTTAACATAATTTAATACAGAATTTTCCATCCATTTACCTATATATTTATCATCTTTAATGGCACTATAAAAATACATCAAATTAGAATGCCATAGGTTATTCTTTTAAATTTTTAAGTTTATTATATGTGAGGGATTTTAGTTATCTTTGTACTGATAACATTGTTTTTCTTTCTAATTATCTTCATGAAAAAATAGTCCCATTAGTAGAATGACTGAGTTTTATAGCTGCGCTATATCTCATATTGAGTTTTCTAACTTCTTTTTATTTTTGCTAATTTAGCTGACAAGATGATACCTTTATAATTTGCTTTGCATGTCTTTCTAGCATTTTCTCAAGTGTTTTATTGTTTGGATTTTTTCCTGTGTGCAGCATGGTCTCTTCTTAGTTCTTGTCCACTTATTTGACAGAAATTGGATAATGTCTTTTCAGATTTGTATTAGCAGCTTTCATCCCTAGATAATCCTTTTTAATCTTTTCGTATTTATTGCCAGTGTCTTTTTTTCCCTCTTACTGTGGACTGTTTGAAACCAGGTAGGTAGTGGTATTTTTGGTCCTTACAGAGAGATGCTTGGACATTGACTAGTTTATTTACGTTTGAAGTGTAGCAGTGCAAGGTCCTGTGAAAATCTTTGGCTCAGAGTGTGCATGGGAGTCTCCCTGTGTGGAGAGCAGGCAATCCAAGATGTAAGGAGGGGAGATGAGGACAAGACTGACACCAGATCTATAAATAACCTATTGCACTTTGAAATAGGAATTGGGTCACTTTTATTGTCTTCCCCAACTTATTTACTGATTGGCCATGAAGAGGAGGCATTAGGATTTGGGGAGAAAATGTTAACTATTTTCAGCTGACAGAAAGTGAAAAGTGCTGATATAGGTCAGTTTTGCTTCTTGTTTTCTTTGTTGTTGTTGTTGTTTTCTATTTTTCATCCTTTTTTTTTTTTTCCTTTCTGTTTGCCTCTCGTTTTCTTATTTCTCTGAGAGTGAGATGACCGAATGAAAAGTCTGGGTTTAGAGATTTGTTTAACTAGATATGATATCCAGCTTCCTAAGTAAAGTAGTGGAATTCTGTACGGTGAAAGGCCCTGTATCCCTTTGCCATGGCACCATGCCTAGGACAGATTGACCACGTGAAAGGTGGAGCTGGTAACCCAGCATGTCATTTTCCTCGCCATTGAACAAATTCCTTTTTTACCTCTATTAAAGACTGCCGTGCCCAGTCATTCTCATTGGTCTCTCTGCAGAGAGTGAGAGGCCTGACTCCTAAAACTTTTTCTAAGGTCCTAGTTTCTGGTGTTCTCTCTGGGCTGTCGATTTTATTCTCTAAAATGAGAAAAATATACCAAATGATCTTTTACATCTCTAAAGTCCTAAGATTCTTTGGGTCCATTGTCTTCACACAAGCTTGGAAATACTTTCAGATTGATTCTATATGAATGTCATTACACTTCATTTGTAATGAAAATTTTGGTGTTGGAATATTACAGAATGTAATTTAAAGAAGAAAATATACACAAGCTTTTTATTTCTGTGCATTTTGAGGTAGTCTAACTTAACAATTTCCCTTTGTCTTTATATTATCCAGTTAGGTCACCTTTCAGATGAACTGTGCTTCAAACTTGTTATGTAATTTTATAGTTACCATTTAGCTCCAAGTGAATGATTCTAAGATCTTTATGTCTTTTATATTTTTTTCTATAATTCTTAAAAATGGATTAATACTGCCTGAATGTCAAGTGAATGTGTTCTATGTTGATTTAAAATTTTTTACTCATATTAAACTATCTTACATTTTATATGTTAATATATATGAAGATATATAAATATATCTTAGTTAAGCTTCACAACGATCCTGTGAGGTAGGCATGAGGATGTGAAATAGCAGTCCCCAGTACCTACTCTTTCTGTTCTATGCTATACCTAAGAGGTAACCCTTTCATAAAGTCTTTTCGCACACTCTTTTGGAATTTACTTCTATATTTCTAAGTAACAAGCTTATCTTGCTGCTTCTTGGTTTTTCAATTTTAAGCATGATGTTTCACTCATTTTTTTTCTCTCTCTCAATGTTTACAAGAGTCAAAGTATCTTAGAAGTGGAAGAGACTTCACATCCTCCAGAGACCTAAACTCAAAAAACTTCAGGGGTCTAGCAGATAACTTAAATGAGTACAAGAATAGGGAGCAGTGTGGACTGTGGCTAACTGAAAGGCTATATCCTCATCTAAAGACCTTCAATTTTGTTTTTCACTGCACGTATCAAACAGTTGCAATAAATGGGTCTTATTTGGATCTTGATTCAAGCACACAAACATAACATTAAACAAAAGTTTATGGCAATTATAGAAATCATATAGTTGCGAGTTAAGCACTAACTAAAACTTTGATACTAAAGCAATGTTACTCCTTTAGATGTGATGATAATGATATTACAGTTATTAACGTTTTTGTTGTTGTCGTTTTGGTTATTAACATTTAAGGTGGATAAAATGATATGATGTGCCAGATTTGCTTCAAAATAATACGGGAGTGGGAGGGGATAATAAAAAACAAGACTAGCCCTGAGTTGCTAATTATTGAGACTAGGATTGGGGTATATGGAAGTTCATTATAAAAGTCTGTTTGCTTTTATGTAATTTTGAAAGTTTTCATAATAAATGTAAAAAAAAATTATATGATTCAGAACCTGGTCCCCTTAGCAGAGAGATATTAGAATGAGGAGGAAAGGAATCCAGAATAGGCTCGAACAAAGGCAGTTCTATTACCTATCCTGTTTAAAGATTGTCACCAGACCTTTAATAGTACATTCAGTTAAATATTTATTTGTTGTTATAACTATTCATAGTATAGTCTGTTAAATATTTATTTGTATACTGAGTTAAATTTTTTTTTTATTTTAAGTAGTGGATAATAACGTCATTCCAATAAATTAATTTATTGATATAAAAAAATAAAACTCACAGCATACCCCCAAACAAAACACATCTATGGACCAGCCCAGATTTTTTATCTGGACTTCAGTTTGTGATTGCTGAGTCTGCTGCAGCCTTCTCATTTTATAGAAGAAACTGAAGCACAGAGTGGTTATGATTTGACCAAGGTCACACAGCTTATTAGTGGGGAAAGCTAGAACTCGGGTCTCCTGATTCCACAATCCATTGCTTCTTTTTGAAAAAATTGCCCAACTGTCTTAAATAAGAAAAAAGGGTTATGGTTTTGCCTGGCAGTTTTCTTATGTTTCCTGATTGTAGCTATTTGTTTTTAGAACACTGGCTAGAGATTTGGCTTCTCTCTTTTTGTAAAGTGATAGGGATAAGAGATTCAGCCTTAAAAGCTGGTGGAAATCCAGGCCTAGGGATGGTTATATTTCTTAGGACGATAAGGAATTGTAGAGCTTAGGCAAGTTAGAAGCATAAAACTTTAGCTGAGGTTGGAGTAGAAAAATGAACCCCTTGGTGCTATTTGATCCCCAAGTGAGATTTCACTACTACTAAAAACTACTTCTGTGTGTGGACTTTAACTTTTTAAAAAAAATTTAACTATTTTCTCCAAGTCCAAAGCACTAAGCCAGTAGCATAAATGTACAGACTTGCCAACCATGAGGAATGTGTTGCAAAGTAGCTGTGACAGAGCCTTGGTAAATGCTTTGTTATAGAGCTGTTACTATGTTTTGCTCCCAGGTCAAATTGGGAAATAAGGATTTGGGTCAGCCTTGTTTTATATATGTTTTATTTACATGCTTAATTTAAAAGCCTAATAAAACCGAGCTGACTTTCAAAGAGTTATTGCTGTACTGGCAAAGATGCACATAGTAAATGTCAGTTGAGGGAAAGGATTTATAGAAAGCATGAGAAGAATGTAGAATGACTATTGTAGATAGATTTTTAATAGTCTTTCCCCCATTCCAGCTTATTCTCCTATTTTTTTAACTTTTTATCTTACACCTGTGTGTTTATATATTTTCCTACTAAGACCAAAGAGAGACAGAAGGGAAAGAAATGATCTTACAGAATTCTTTTGGGGAGCAAATTTGAGCTTTTTTAGACTTTATTTCAGTAAACCTTTTGAGGCATATCCTGTTTTCCTAAAGAACCAGTCACTTATCAAGTGTCACAGAATTCAGGCTTTTATGTATTTTTCTTCCTGTCATTTTGAAATTGATACAAATACCTAGAATGAAAGAGTTGGAACTAGTAGTTTTTAGAGTACATTCTAGATGTTGACAAGGAGAGACTTTGCCCTTACCTATGCCTAGGGACTGTTCTAGATTAGAAGATAGGTAGATTCCACACCTGAGTCTTTATTCTGACTTTTAAAAAATGAAATAGAGAATTAAAGCTATTGGCTAAAATTAAATCGAGTTTATCTCTATATTTTATTTGTAGATTCATCCATACAACTTAGCATATATAATGGCCTCAATTATATTTTGGGGAAATTGTTTATTTCTTTAGCTAGAATATATACTCCTTGTAGTTAGGGGACATGCCTTTACATCGTTCAGAGCTTAATAAATACTGACTTGTATATTTAGTAGATATTTTGTTTGGCATGACTTTATTGGCTCTATTCAATATAGATGGTAATAATATTATTGTGTGTCAGGAATTTTACATATATCATCTCATTTTATCCTTCCAAGAATATTTCAACATAATATGATACTCATTTTATAGAAGAGGAAACTGAGTTTTCAAAAAGTGAAGAACTTGTATAAGCTCACACATCCTTAATAAGTGGCAGAACTGGAATTCTAAACCTCAGCCTGATGATAATTCCTGCTTTTACCTCTATATCATGCTCCCTTAAGAGCTTTGGAATCATTGCTAATAATCTTGGACAAACTATTCTCAGCCTGCTTTTTGGTAAATGTGAAACTCATTTATTCTGTTGTTCCAGAAGAGTCCTTCATATTTAAATCAAGATTATGGACTGCTCTTTTGAGAGCCTAGACTAATAAGGGACATTATAGTATAGTGGTTAAGAGTATGGGTTCTGGAGCCACTGAGACCTGGGTTTTTGAATATTGGCCTCACCTTGGTGACCTTCAGTAGGTTACTAACTTTTCTGAGCTTCAGTTGCCATATCTATAAAATGAGGACAGTATGGAATACTACTCAGCAGTAAGGAGGAATAAACTATTGATATACAAAAGAGCTTGGATGGATTTCAAAGCCATTATGCTGAGTGAATGATTTCAGTTATATGACATTCTGGAAAAGGCAAAAGTATGGGGCCAGGGAACAGATTATGAGGGGATGTTTGAGGTGATGGAACTGTTCTGTATCCTCATTGTGGTTACATGTCTCTATTTATATGTTAAAACTTAGAAAAGTACACAAAAGAAAAAAAAGTCAATTTACTGTATGTTTATTTTAGAAAATAAAAGTAAAAAGCGGGGATAGTAATAAAACTTTTCTCATAAGGTCATTGTGAAATTAAGAATAAGATAATGTTATTAAAGTATTTATCACAGTACCTGGTATGGATTGCACAGTGACTAAATGGTTGTTTTATTGTTATTTTTATTAAAAGTATGATATTAAATTTAGTGACTTTCATTGAAAGGACAGTAAAATAAACTATCACAGCGTCTGCATGGGTACAGTTAGTAAACAGAAAAGTGAGTAACCGTGAGTCAGATGGAGTATGTGTTTTCACATGACTCAGCAGGGGACTTGAGGTCTTTTGGAAGGTAGGAGATTAGGCTTAGTATTTCTGGAGTATCTTGCAGCTGGCTTTTCTGGATGCATGTACAGTTCCCTTGATATGATTCTTCAACAAAATAGCTTTGGTCTTGGAAGCCACAGCTCCTTTCACTGGTTTCAGATGAGATCTGAAATTTTGATTGAGCAAACTGATCAAAGAAGGAGCTGGAAGTGGTTCTCATACTTGGAAGATGGTAACTGGTCTGTATAACAGCTGTGGATTCCAAAGTCATTTCCTCCTGCCAGCCACTGTCTCTGGATTAGACAGTGACAGTAGCAGGGCAAACACCATTCAAGAGCTAAAAAAAGTTAAGGTCAAAGTAGCATTGTAGTTATACTAGCAGTGAAAAAGAGGCTCTAAAGTGAAACCTTGACCTTTCCATCATGTAAGTTTGTTGTCTTGTACAAGAGATCTGAACCTGAATCAAAACAAGTTGAATCAACAGTAAAAAGGATTCTGACCTTATAATGCCTGCTATACTAGTTACTTACAAGTCTCACTAGCACTTACTGGTCTGTGAATTATATTCATTTTAGCTAATGACACTGGAATTCAGGAAACAGTAGAGAAAAAGAATGTTCAGAGTTCTTGGTATAGGACTTTGGTTTAGGAGTGACTTATTTTTTTAAAATTTCTTTAGAGTACTGACACTAAATTTCAAGCAAAGCGTCATCATTAGATTTGTTTCATAGCTTGTCTTTTTGTATATATATGGCTAAGTCATTGATTGCTATGAGGAACATTACTCTTTTCTACGTTGTGAGGAAACAATGCCAATGTGATTAGCCTGTTGATTTGCTTTGATTTTGGTTTAGTTTTTAATTTCCTGGTAGTTATGCTGAGTAGTAGTTGGTTAGAACAAGGGTTTAAAATATAAGAGAATCATTAACCTCAAAAATCATTATGCACAACTCTGAATATACTAAAAAACCCCAAAAAACATTGAATTGTATACTTTAAAGAGAGGAATTATATGACATGTGAATTATATCAGTAAAGCTGTTAACAAAAAATGCCATCCCCCCCACCAAAAAAAAAAAAATCATTATACTGATCTGTGACCTTTTAATGGAAGGGTTTGGACTAAAAACTTTTCAGAATGGGACTACTTTCAAAATGAGGCTAAATTCTTAGGCAGGGTCCTGAGATCACCTCAAAATGATAGATTATGGAGTATTAAATGACTTTTCAGAATAGTTCCTAGAGTTCATCTACTAAACAAATAACCATTCAGATAGTCATGACATAGACATTGGTAATTTTGCAAGGTAGGAGGATAAGAAGCATCATTTAGTCTAAAATAGTGATTCTCAACTGGGCAGTTCTGCCTCCCAAGGGTAATCTGGCAATATCTTGAGGCATTTTTGGTTGTCAACACTGGAGACAGGTATACTACTAGTATCTAGTGGGCAGAGGCCAGGAGGGATGCTGCTAAACATCCTATAGTGCATAGAATATTCTTCTACAACAAAGAATTATCTGTCTCAAACTCTTGTTAGTGTTGAGATTGAGAGATCCTGATGTAAAATTTACACCTATGTTTTCTTCTCATTCTTTTTTTTTTGTAAGTTCTCAAGTTTATTAATCCTCTCATGAAATATCTGCACAATCATTGCAGATAAAGTCACTGACAAATCTTTGAACTCATTTTTTGCCAGCGCCATATTGGCCTTTGCAGTCCCCCTGACTTTCTTCATTCCGTTCTTGCAGTCCTCTTCATTCTGTTCTTGCTGTTTTCTTCAGGTCTTTTTCTTATACAGGCCATGTCTTGCAAGCCTATGTTCAGGTTCATTTTTCTTTGCATAATTCAAGGAATCATAAATCATGCCAAAGCCAGTTATCTTGCCACCACCAAAATGGGTTCTGAACTTAGATGCAAAGATGACATCTGGTGTGGTTTTGTACATTTTGGTAAGTTTTTTCTGAATTTCTGTGTGAGATACTGTTGCTTTCCCAGGATGAAGGACATCAATGACCATTTGTTTCTGCTAAAGTAGTCTATTGGTCATGAACTTTCTGGTCTAGATGGTTACTGTTGTTTATGATGGCAGCTGACCCTCAAACAGCTAGGGAGGGAAAGAGCCCAACTTTATTCTTTTGCATGTGGATATCTAGTTGCCCCAGCATCATTTATTGAAAAGACTATTCTGTAGCTATTGGATGGTCTTAGACACCCTTGTCAAAATCAATTGACCATAAATGACCCTGATGTAAAATGACTTTGATATCTATACAGATTTTTCCTAGAAAAACATTACACAGCCTCCCTGAAATTTTAGATAATCTTGATGACTATGTTAACACAGCTTCAGCTATCAAGATATTTCCATACGGATGCTGCTATACCTGAGTGAGAATACATTAAGAGTTAGGATGTGTCTAAGCCTTTTCCTGTCATATATTCAGGCAACTCATACCATGCAGTCTCAGGGTTCCCCAAGCTAAGGTGTTGCATTAAAATTGTAAAGGACCCTAACAATCATTTGATTCTGCTTTCTACCAAGTACTCTGAATTCTGTCTGACATTCTTGTTGTTTATGATACATTTTAATATACAAGGCAAGTACCCTCTCAGTGCCTAGCTTTTTCAAAAATTTTCTTAGCTATTCTTATCTGAATGTTTTAAGTACACTATTTTATTTAATTCTCAAGCAAGCCTAAGAGTTAGAGTTTTTAAAATCTCCATTTTACAGATGTGGAAACTGAGGCTTAAAGAAGTTTATTTGCCATGGTTGTACCAGAACTGGAATTCGAATCTAGATCATTTTGATTCCAAAGCTACTGTCTTTAAAGACCATACAACGAAGTCTCCTTCCTCTCATAAAATTGAGTTCTTCTAATGGGAATAAAATAACTACAAAAATATATGCAAACAGAAAAATGGTACACGAGACTTAATTTTAAGCTAATATATATTTAGGGGGGGAATCTAAACTATATTTAAGATTCATTGACCTTTTGTAGTCTATATTGTGACTCAGAAAGGGAATGTAGACTGTTTTCTGAATACATTGGCTTCTTATTTGCTCTATCGCTAAAGAGGTCCCTATAATGGTGGGCCTCATCCTACAGGATTTTGAAAACAAAATTATTGCATGCCAACACCTTGAATACCATATGTGGTTCCAGTTGTAGCATCTAAGAGAGAGAGAGAGAGAGATCTGAAAAACATTCAGAGAAGGGTAAAATAAAATGAAGAAGGAACTTCAAGTCTTAGAATATTAGAATTCTGGAATATAATCTTAACATTGGAATCAGGTATAAGGAAAAGTTCTTCCTTGTGTAGTTAAGTAAATTTATAAAATTTTATATAAGAGATAGTTTAAGAAGGATTGAGGTTAGACATTTCTGATCTTGGTCTAAGAATGGGATTTAGGGGATTAATAGACACCCTGAAATTATATGTGGAATTGTGTTTGTATATGCATGTATATAGACGCACACATATACACACACTTTTCTGGGGAGAAGATCCATACCTTATCAGCATCTCAAAGGGACCTATTACATTCTAAATCTCTGCGAACTTGGGCAGATAACTTGACCTTTCTGTGCTTCATTTTCTTTCACCTATAAAATGATGGAACTATCCTGTGATACTTAGTTTCCTTTCTGGTGTTAAGACTTCCTTTTCTCTATGAATTCACATTCTTGGTTCCACATGCCTGAGGAAGTGTTAGCTTTAAACTTGGTCACCTCACTGAAATAGTGCTAAGAGGTACCACTCCAGTTGAAGTCTTTTCAACTATGTTTTTCTTTTAAAGGTCATTTCAATAAATTTTTATTGAATGTCTTCATATGCCAGACACTTTTGGGTGCTTTGTGGAATACAAAGATAATCCCATTTAATGAATGTCAGGTAGGTACTGTTCTGGACAGGTAAGGAGTAAAAGGTGAGCATTCCTGCCAAAAGGATGGAGGTAGGACAGTGCAGAGTTTAGAGAAGAGCAAGGAGTCCAGTGGAAGAGGAGGGTGATAAGTAGGCTAGATTCATGTTATGGAGGGTCTTAACTGCCAACTAGGTAGAATGAAAAGATACCTAACTTGAAATCTGAAGACTTGAGATATACTGGCCTTTGTCATAATTATGTGTGTGATCTTGGGTAAGTGACTTAACCTCTCTTGACTTGAATTTCAAACACACATACATGAATGGTATGCGAAATAGGCTGGATGAGTACCTGTTTTCCTTACAACTCTAAAATTCTATTCTTAATTCAGTTAGAAGTGAGAAATCATTGAAGGTTTCTGAGCATGAGAATTTTCATCAACACAATTACTGCTCTTTCTCTGCTTGGATCCTCCTATTTATTAATGCTGCTTCTTCTACCTTTATATGATTGCTCTGGAGGTACTGTCACTTCAAGTAGTTCTTGATGTGGTCAAGGAGTTGGCCACATTATCATTATTAACTTATATTATCAAGAACATGGGAATTACCAGGTGTTTGTTTTTGAATCAGATCCTAAGCTAGTCTGGTTTCCTTATGTTATCAGTCACTGACGTGGGAGCTGGACCATATGTCCAGAGTGTGGGCAGCAGGTAAGTGCTGACATTTTGATGGCCACATTATATTTCAGGGATCTATGAGAAGGCCTGTAATGACCATGAAAAGCCAGCCAGGAATCTCCTTGCCATGGACAAATGGGAGAAGTTACTAAGTTTAGCTGACATTAAGTTGTAAATTATTTGAAAGGTGAAAAAGGATTCTATTCAGAGGCTATCTAAAATTTCCATTTACTAATCAGGCCTATGTGCTATAGGGGCTTTCATCCCTCTTTCCCCACACTTTATTCCTATTATATTGGGAAGATGATTTGTCGCTCTTATTGGGACCTGACACTTTAGTGCTTTCTACTATTCTTAGATGCCAAGGGCCTCAGGATGATAGAAGCAGAGGTTGGAACTACTGGATAAAAATTGGAATATGAGCTTAATTGAGCTCGAGTTTTATCCAGAGAATGGTAGAGACATGTATGAAATACAGTACACTCCTGATTTTTGAGAGGAATATTTCTAGCAATATTCACAAACCATGAAACTTGGCAAACAAAAGTCTACAAGAACTTGTATAAATCAATAAGAAAAATGCAGATTTTCCAACAGAAAAATGAGCAAAAGACTTGAACAGATACCTCACAAAAGAGAATATCCGAATAGTTAGTAAACATAAGAAAAACTGATCAATTCTAGTCATTAGAGAAATTCAAAGCCACAATGGAATACTGCTATACATAGGGCAGAATGACTGCAATGAGCCAATACTCCTATACCCTGTGAACCAGCAATTCCATATCTAAGGATATGCGCAATAGGAATTCAAACTTACGTTCATCAAAAGACATGTATGGGAATGTTTATAGCAGTGCTGTTCATAGAAGTCAAAAAAGGGAAACTACCCAAATGTCTATCAGAAATAAAATGGATGAGTAAAATGTGGTATATTCTCACAATGGAATACTATACAGCAAGGAGAATTAGTGAACTACAACGTATTACAACACAAATTAATTTTTTCAATGTAATATTGAGCAAAGGGAGCCAAACACGAAGGAGTCCATACTACATGATACCATTTGTATATTAGATGCTTTGCATTGATTATGCAAAGCAAATCAGTGGTATTAGAAGTCAAGACGATGGTTACCTTTGGAGGAATTGTGACTGGAAGAAGTCATGATAGGGACTTCTGGATCCTGTTAGTATTCTATTCTTGATCTGAGTGCTAGTTACATGGGTGGTTAAGTTTGTAAAAATTCATTGAGCTGTTCATTTAATGATGTTATATATGTTAACAGTTTTTTAAAATGGGGGGAAGGACTTAAATTTGCAGATGATGAGCTGTCAGCTAAGCTCACTAGCTGAATAACTTACTGCTACAAATTAGCCTTTGAGCAAGAGTCAAACTTTTGTCTCAGAAAAGTTATTAATTACAATTTGTCTTGGATCTTCAGAGTCACTCTTAAATAATTGAAATAGTAAATGTTAAATCTTTAGATGCAAGGGTATATATTATTTTGGTCATCAATACTGATAAAATGGTCTTTAGGGAAATGAGTGTCAGATCACTAAAAGGAAATGGCAAGAGGAGGTCTACTATTTCCCCCTGATAATACTGATTTCCTCCCTGTCAGAGTCAGGTTCCACAGGTTGTAAATATGAAGTTCACTTTTTCTCTTTTGGCAGCTCAGTTTGTGGCTTTTCTTAGCTTTGTCTCAGTATCCTCATTCATAGGTAAGATATTTCTTGCCTGCCTTCCATGGCTGATAAGCAGCTCTGGTACACTATATTTGTTCAAATTAGGCTGCTTTTTTCTTTCTTTTGAGAATTTTTGGTCTTTCTAGTTATGATTTTTATGTGTCCTTGTTTGTGAACTTGGAACAGGATTCACTCTTAGTTGAATGAAAGGTATGATATATTTTGTCCGCCTGAATTTTCTCCCTATTCTAGATCTGTGGTCATTAAGCTTTGATTAGAAGCTACTTTAGTGATGCTGAGTTAGGCTTAAAAACTTCCTTCAATTCTAGTTTAATTTATTCTGTGTTTCTAGGTTATAGAAAAATCTCATTTTATGATTTTTAGTTATTTGTATAATTTTGGAAAATATGACCACCTGTGTTTTAAATATATATAGGCCTTGTCTTTTCTATTGAGCCTAAAGAGCTGTGTTGGATATTGTGAAACTGGTAAGAGGCCATGTGGATAGTTCTTGGATTTAGGTGAATTTGTAATTGGCAGAAGTGGAAAAGCGATAAAGGTACACATATTTCTCATTCAAGTTTAGTCTTTTCTTACTGTTTGATGTCAGAGTAAAAAATGTCTGGCTCGAAAAGGCAAAAGCATCTTGACAGAGTGGAAAAAGTTGTGCCTTGTGTTCTATTGACCAAGAGGAAGTTATATTTTCAAACTAGCTTCCTGAGATGAAATTGAAGTCTTATATGTGCCCTGCTTATTATTCTTAGCCCTGATTTTAGTTTTTCAGATCTTTTCTGTTAAATATGATATATTAGCATTGAATATTTCAAAGTCTGCCATGCCTGTTTTGGTTGTGATTCCTATTAATCTGTGTTAGATTTCTGGTCTTTGTTAGGTCATTTCTACTACTGGCATCCCCTAAAATAGAGGCATACATGCATGGTTGTATTCTGGTAAGTATAAACACTAGGTTTTTTGTTGTCGTTGTTGTGTTTTTTTGTTTGTTTGTTTTTTCCTGGCATTGATAGGAAACCTTGTGGTAGCATTAACCTAGGGGAGATTTGGGTTTTGCAGGTAACTATGCAGAATTGGTCAGTTTGTAGACTCTATACCAAGACTATTCTTTATCAGCCTCAAGCCACAGGGGTTGAGGAAGGGGTTGATTTTCTATTTATTAGAGGTGACATGAGCAGTGGGGCAGTGGCAAAGAGGCCATGTTGCTCTTGCTAAATATACATCCCTGACAGTTGGATAATAGGTTCCAGGAAGTTCAGTGGAAAATTAAAACAAAGCAACATTTATAGCTGATTGAACTTGAAAAGCCATTTTGGTATTGAATGGCAAATATGTAGACTTCAGCATTCCTGGAGCCTGATGCATCCTGCTGGATGGCCCTGTTCCTGTGTACATGATGGCCTGGGGACTCAGCATTGTGCAGGATGCTCTCTTTTAGAGTATTTTGAGGAAAGAAAGTTTGCTACTGCTTACAGAAGTCTCCTTCTCATAGACTTATGCAGTACAGATTCCTTATGTCTGGGGAGCATCTGTCCTCTAAAGGTTGGAGGACTTATTTGTTAGAAGGACAGGAATGTCTGGCAAGAGACAGAGGAGCTTTTAAGTACTATAAATACTCCTAAGCATTCTGTATTGGGGCTGAAGCTCTAAGCAGATTGCTGTGGTGTATACACATGATCTTAGCATAGTAACACTTCTGATTAATGTTTTTAGCTGTCATGAGGCCATTGGCTTGAGGCTTAGGTTGGGCTGATTGGCTGAAAACAGACTTTGGACTCTAGGGGATGGTTAATTTTCTTGGAAGAGAGATTGCAGGGGATGGGAAGATGAAGAAATGGTACAGGGAATGTAGGTAGAGAGAAAGAATTAAGCCTTTTGTAACTATCAAGAAAAGTTGCTGCACATACCCGTCTTTTTCTCTAGGATGATCTCATGCTGCTATTCCAATGTATCTCTTGTGGAGAATGAGGTTTGGGTGTCTGATGGGAGCTTATGAGCTTTGGTTTAGTAAGGGTGATGAGAAAGCCCCTGTCACTTAACCCCATCAATCCCTTGAGAACTTCATTGATAACCATCCTGGCTTAGATATCAGGAAAACGTGAACTGTGGATATGGGTCTAATTTTCTTCTGTTCCCTCTCAAGTAAACTGTCTTTGTTGGCTATAGAACCAACCATTCCTGTGCCCTGCGCATTTCTTTAAAGTTGAACTACTCCAGTGAAACAGAGTTTATAGTTTCCCTAGTTTATCAGGGCATTTTCCCAGCAAGTGAGAGTTTTCTCCCTTTGCATTTTAACTGGAAAACAGAGATCCAGCCTTCACAATTCCCTCAGCTCCTCCTTTACTTAATGAAGAACTTGAGTGGGCCCCACTTTTAGACATGGTTCCTTGTTATGGTGGAATGTTTATAAACTTGGAAAATCTTAAATTTCTCTCTGCCCCCACTCAGCTGTGGAGGTGAGGCATAATGCACTTGATGGGTCTCTTCCCTTCTCAGCTGCAGCCACGGCAGCTCTATGCTTAAGTTGCTTAGCAAGCATTTATAAACTTCAGATAACCTGACCCCATGCCCTCAGTTCACTTATATATTAATGCTGTTGAAGTTCAGCTTTTAGTTCAATAACCTTTGTGGGTAGGGGCCTAACTATTCTACTTGGCAGTCTCATTCATTGCAGGAGAATCTTGGCGACTGATCCACTGTTGTCTGTGCAGTTTAAAGGGTCTTTAGTTGGAGTAAACCCATACTTTTGGAGTTCTAGACTATGAAGCTGTGATGCTGCAAGGTAGAAAGAGCTGTTTCAGTCTGGTTTCTTCAGCAGAAACAACTCTGCTCATGAAACTCTGCTTCAGGTATTTTCCTCAAGTGCTTACAGAGTCATTGAGGAAGAACAGGTTTCCAGTGAATTGAGTTTAATTGTGGCCTGTTGCTTTCTCTGTCTACATCTCACACTGACACCATTAGTTTGCATCCTAAGCCAGTTAAAACAGAGGTCGCCTCATACTATGGAGATTTGAGGCTTGACTTGGCTCATTTTGGTGGTCTCCTAATGGTGGAATTAGGGCCAAGGCATAAGAAAATGCTGATTCCTATGGTGTCTTGTGGATATAGTTCTTCCTAGTCAGTGCTTACTTTGTCAGGACCAAAAAAGTAGTTCTGAATGTGCATTCCAGAGGCCTATGCAAGGGTAGCATACTGTGGGTGTTAATGAAGAGGAATTGTGCCTCTGGGTAAAGGAAAGACTTCATGACTTGAAAGCAGGTTCCTTGTATTATGGAGACTAGGTTATTTTCTCAGTTTTAGGGAAGTGACGCTACAACAAGAAGCTTTATGTTCTTCTGAGTATACACAAGTCCAAACTGTAGTTAGTACTCTTCTTTTCCTGAAATAAGAAAGTGATTTATGAGGTGTGGGCCCTTATGTGAAAGAAAACAAAACCGGCCACTGTGTAGGCCTGCAGAATTCTTGTGCCATCTCGGTGGTGTGGGTTACAGGAGGAGAAGATGGAGAGGGCTAGCTGGCCCGCCCTTGCTGGTGCTCAGCTGCCCCAAATACTTGTGATATTGTGGGTTATTTATGAGCTCGTCTGGGCTGGGATTCACTACCCTACACCCTGGTAGGTGAAGATTTGCAGGCAGAATGTAGAAGCCCTCATTAATCTTCCCCGTCTTGTTGAGGATTTCTTTCCGGCCGGAGCTCCTGTTGGAGAATGAGCTGGCCTTTCCCACTGAACTGCAACGGCTCAGATTAATATTAATCCCTTTAATGCTGCAGTTCATGATATAGTCATTAGGTGACTTGGAAATAATCCTGTCCACCTAACTAGTGTGATTTATTAAATACACATGGAGATCGAGTCTGAATACAGCCAGGCAGAATCAGCAGCAAATAAATACCTCTGTGTATCTGTATTAATGCTGATTGATTGGGATACAATTGCAGGCTAGGCTGGGGAGAAACAAGGGCAAAAGGAGGCTGAGCTCTCTAATCAACAGCATTTGCCCAACCCTAGCTTTTAATTTAAGTAGCAGAAACTATAAAAACTCTAAAGACATAGACTCAAACTAAGGAGGAAGAAATCCTTAAACATATTAATTATTTGAATGACTTCCCTCCTACACTTTTTCTTCTTTTACGTTTAAGAGTAACTATTGAAATAGAACTTTCTCTATGACTTGACTTGCTTATATTCTGAGTTCTTAATCAGTAGACACTCTAGGCAGGGCACTGGGTACACTGGTCTATCTCCTCTCCTAGCTTCAGGGCTTAAATTTTTCTTTTTGAAAGGGGCAAAGAGGTAGAGCCGCCAAGCCTGCCAGATAACAGTTCTCTTCTTTGATATCCTTGCCCAAGCTAGCAGAAGCAAAATTTCTTCTGTAAATATTGAGGTTTATCATTTTCCTTTCTCAAACCTCCTTTTCTTTTCCTTCTTTGCTCTTTTAGCAGAGATGGCATTAATATGAAAAACATCTACCTAGCTGGCTTCATTTAATCAGGCAAGCCTGACATTTGTGAAACCTCTCATTAACATTTTCCCCAAAGCACAAAATGGCCTCTCTTCCATCTCCCCTCCAATATAACCACCTCAAAGTTTAGGCTGCTTTCCATCACCATTGGCAGGCTGTTCTCAGAGATGTTACTTCTCTAAACTCTCATTCTTGGCCAACAGCCATTGGTCACATATGGGGGGACCTTCTGTTCAGGTGCTGCTCTATTCCTTGTAAACATTACTTTTTACAAATTTTTCCTGGAAATGACAAGAAGTCTTTGATAGGAATATTGGGGTGTGGTTTTCTTTAATACTTCCCTGTGATTTTTTTAACTAATTCAGAAACATTGGTTGAGCACTACTATGCTCATGGCCCTCAACTAGACACTGTAGTTAATACAAAAGCAAAGAATCTTTGTCCCTCTCTGCCTTCTAGGAGCTTACAGACTACAATTAGCTATTCCATAAACCAGAATATGCTTTACTAAAGCAATAGCACTCTAGAAGTACCGAGAAGGAAGGGATTAATTCTGGTAGCAGGAAATCAAGGTTAGTCATTTTTTCTGAAATCAAGAAAGTGAGTAGTGAGAGAGCCAGGCCTAGATTCTTGGGAAGATCTTGGTTTTGTTAGTGCATTCAAAGCAGAGACCTTGTGTACCCTGAACCAATGGATAAGAACGAACCCGGAATAAGGATCTTGATACATCATGGTGGCAATAGTGCTTCCTATTGCCACCATGCCTAACAGAAATCGTAGTCATTAAATTCAGAGCTTTATAGTCATTTCCAGTTCCCATACTTTTAGAGAGATAGATGGATAGATAGACAGACAGACAGATAGACAGAAAAGTAATAAATTAAGACCCAGAAAATTTTAAGTTGGCCATGGTCAACTTTGCTTGGTGCATATTTAATATTCATAAGACGATTACAGTAAAAGTCATTCTTAGCTATTCATGAACAACAAAATCAATATTTATGTTAAGTTTTGGGTGACAGTTTTACTAAAACTTAGTGATAATATTCCATGAAACTTTGTGATTAGGCTGCTTAATCTTCCCTTTTTTCCAACTAGCTTTTAAAAATATTAAAAATAATTTTCAGTAATTATAAATAACATAATATCCCATGTAGAAAAATTTGGAAGATACAGAGGAATATAAGGAGATGGAAATAAAAACCATCCATAGTCCAGTCACCTGGAAATAATACTATTTTATCTTTTCTTATGTACACACACAATATCACCCTATAGCAAAATTGGGATCATATTCTATATATTTTTGCCTTTTGGTTTTTCTTTTATCATATATCATGGGAATTTTCCCACATCACTACATATTCTTGGAAAATAAGAGCTAATGATATTTCTTGCATGTTTCAAAAAAAAAATTATTTGGTTTCCTGACATTGGTTATTTAGATTATTTCCAGTTTTTCAATAGTATAAGCAATGTAGTTTAACTATCTTTGTACAAAATTCTTTGCCTATTACTCTTCTTTATGGTAGATTCTTTTTATTATTTTTATTTCTATTTAGGTAATGCATAGTTTTAAAAGTCAAATAGTGCTATAAGGCAAAGAACCCAAGTCCCCGCCGCTCACCTTTTAAGGTCCCCCTCCCTAAACTCTTTTAACTGTTTGTTCAAGTTTTTACTTTTATCTTTCAAAATAATATGCTGGTACCACCATTTTTTAAAAAATAGAATTTTTATATCTGAAGCAATATCTATTGACTTCCTACTCCTAGATGGAGAGAAAACTCTTTTGCAGTATTTACTATTCCCCTTTTCCTTCCTCTATCCTCCCAATATAGTTATCTCTCTGATTGGTAAAATCAGTACTCAGTCTTTACCTTATTAAGATTGTAAGTATTATTCACTACCAAGTCAAGTATTCCTCCCTTTTTAAAAAATATATTTGGTTTTCTGTTTCTATCACTATTTCTTCTCAAGCTCTACATGTAGTTTTTAAAACTCTTTGAATTGTTTTCCCTCCCACATGATCAGACACACAGCTCTTTTATTCAGTTTTTATCTCTTCTCAGAGCCTCCTATCCTCTTCTATTCTGCATTGTTGCTCTCTAGGCATCAGGTGCTGCTGTCATTCTGGAACTTCCCTTCACTTTCTTTGGACTCCTTTTTCCTGGACCCTTTGTCCATTTCTTTCTTGGTTTACTTTCTCATTTTGGCTTAAGAAAATTCCTCCAAAGCCTTCTTGGAAAGGACACCTGTGAAATATGTATTTTTTGACTCTACATATCTGCAACTTTTTATTTTATACTGACTCTTGATTGAAAATTTGATAGGATATAGAATTCTAGTTTGGAAATTATTTTCATTCAAAATATAGTGGCTTTGCTTCTTTGTCTTCTAATTTTCGGTGTTGATGTTGAGTGATCTGGTGCCATATTGATTCTCAGTCCTTTGTATTTAACCTAGTTTTTTCTACAGTCTTTTTGTTCCTAGTGTTCTAAAACACTTGGTGCGGGTCTCTTTTAATTCATTATGCTGGTTTCTTAGTGAAGGTTCTTTTGATCTAGAAAATCATATCATTTGACTTTGTGAGATGATCTTATATTAATTAGTTCTTAAGTAATTTTCCCTTCCAATTTTTTGTGTTCTCTAAAGTGGTCTTCCTATTTTCTCATCCTCCAGCTGGTGCTTCCATTCAGAGCTTGATTTTCATTGGTACTTTCTCCAAAGGCACTCACTATTCAGCCTTTTCATCTCTGCTTCCATATCCTTTTCTTATGCTAAGCATATGTTGATGAATCTCATTCACTACATTCTTTTTACCTCAAGTCACTTTATTCTACCAATTATAAATTTCAGCTTTTATATTTAATTCTCGAACACTCTTAGCACCTTGCACTTCTTCATAATACTTGTGCGAGCCCTTGCCTAGTGTTCTTCTTTCACTACACAGGAAACTCCATGAAAATGGGGATTGCGTTGCACTGTTTACCACTATATTTCTATTACCTAGCCCAGCTACTGGCATAAATATTTGTTTAGTGAATTAATTAGTATCTTCTTTTTATCACACAGAATTTATTTTGTTTAGTAGAATGCAGTAGGAATTTACCCCCTAATAGTTAGTCATATGTTACAGGACCATTTATTGAATATTCTTTTATTATATATCATATACTACATATTGTCCTACCTATTCTTTTGCTAGTAATATACTTTCTGTTCTGCAAACTTTCTGTCATTAGTTGTTTTAAAAAATATTCTAGCTATCCTTAACTAAGTTATTCTTTCACATGAAGTACAAAGTCACTTACTCAAGTTATTTTTTAAATTCCTGTTGAGATTTTAATTCAGAAACATAAGTTAATATGGAGAGAATTGACAGTTTTATAATATATTTGGCCTCCCTATCCAGAACATTTGAAAACTTCTCCATTTATTCAAGATTTCTTTTGTGACTCTAGTAAAACTTGTTGGCTTTTCTTTCCCTCATTAATATGTCATAAGTTTCTTAAGTTTATTCTTAAATATTTTTTATTTTCAATTGCTAATGGGAATGGGATTCCCCCTTCTGCATTATAATTTCCTCTTATTTTAACTAAAACTGAATAGATTCTTTTAACTGAATAGATTCTCCTGTATTTCTGTAATACAGTGTATGTTATATGCCCAGGGACAAAAGAACTACCAGCTTCATTTTCAGTTATCTATTGCTACATCACAAACTACTCCAAAAACCTGTGGCTTAAAACCATTTTATTATATCTTACAAGTCTGTGAGTTGACTAGGGCTCAGCTGAGCAGTTCTTCTATTGGTCTCACTTAGGGTCTCCTGCAGTTGCAGTCAGATATGGCTGTGGTGTGGATGTCTGGTACCATGTGGCTTCTTTTGAAGTGATGCTTGAGTCTCTAGGGCTTTTCTTCATGACCCCTGTCCCCCACAGGGTAGCTTAGACTTTGTACATGGTAGTTCGTTCATATCTACACAACGGAAGAAATAGAAGCTTCAAAACCTTTTTAGTACCTGGCTGTGAAAGTCCCAGATTGTTACTTTCCTTACATAGTATCTGTCAAAGCTGTCAGACCAGATTCAAGGGGAGCCCACATAAGCTCCACCTCTTCATTGGAGGAGGGGCATGTTAGGGGTGGCATTGTATGGGACTGATTTTGGAGACTAATTATTATAATGGCATTTGTTCGTTTGTCCTTCTTTTTCTCCCTTCTTTTATACCAGGTAGCTCCCTTAGACTCTTAGGTTCCCAGTCAAGTTCTAGTACCAGATCACTGTATTCAGTCTTATAAGGAGGAATCTGATTGAGGGGAGGTAGCAGAGGTTAAAAAAAAAAAAAAAAGAAAGAAAAAAAGAAAAATTAATGTTTCCACCTTCTCATTTGCTCTTCTCAGTGAGGTATAACTCTCATGGACAGAAATACAGAGTTCACTTGAACATAAAATACTGGACAAGGGGACAGGTGTAAATTGATCATGTTCTCCTGAATTCTGCTTACTCTCTGGGAAGGACAGCCTCCTTCCCCTTTTCTTCCTAGCAGAAGTCCAACTTCTTACCTCATTATGGCTTATCATAAGAGTTTCCTCCTATGTTGGTCCAAGTTGAAATGAGAAAGTCTTATTCCTTTTCTTTTTTCACATGGTACTTCTTCCTGCCCTGGGTTTACTAACCTCTGGCTTAAATATGCACCAAGCAAAGATGTATAGCCTTCCCTCCTCCCCCTCAGCTTAGTCTGAAGGAAGGCAGCAGGTGATGGAGTGCATAATGGATGGGGGTATTAGAAGGAGAAGGAATCTTTTCTCACACACTGTGGATGTTGCTCAACAGAACGGGTGTGAAATTTAGTCAGAGCCACAAGCATGTGTTTCAATTTTCCAGGGAATTTCCTCTTCCTAACTGTAGGTTTAACCCTTTCTTCTGTGTAGTGCCAAAGGCTGTTGGAGATAAAATGAAATGAGTTATTTGCAAGAAGAAGATCACACTAGGATTTTACAGGGCCCCTTTGAGATCTAGGATCTCCAGCTTATTTCCTGCCAAATGGTTGAGGAAAAAGCATAACTTTGGAGTTGGATAGACCTACGTTCAAATCCCATCTCTACCACTGGGTAGTCCTGGGCAGTTACTTGACCTATTTGAACCTCCGTTTTTCATCTGTAAAATGGAGATTAAAACTCGTCTTATAAAGTCCTTGTGAAAATGAAATGAAGTGATGTGTGCAAGGTACCTAGTATATTGCATACCTTGCACATAGTAAGCACTTGGTACACATTTGTTTTCTTCTCCAGTCTTCCCACTGGATTTCGAGGATATCTACTCTTCTTTTATCTTGTGCTGTCTTGGGTTTGCTATGTAAGCAGCTTCTTACATCTTAGATTTATTGCTTTTCTCCCCGAATCTAACTATGCAGGTTTGTTAGAGGAAGAAATCTTCCCATATGATATGCAGAATTCCTCTGGAGGTCTTCATTAAGCTAAAGGATGAGTCTCTGTAACAGTGCTGAGAAGAATTATGAGACTTTCTTCTCCATCTGATCCTGGAGGCCACATGAACTAGCTCTACAGTGGTAGAGCCAAAATGAAACATAGAGGTTATCTAGGCCATTTTATAGAGAAAGAACAGTGGCTTAGAGGTCATGTCTTGTGCAAGGCCCCATGACAGTGTAGTGACAGTTCTGGAACTAGAGCTCTGACTTTTCTATTACTATGGTTATGATTTAATTTTTTGGAAGGCTGTCTGAGTTCTAAATCCTCAGGGCCTAGCTTTTGTTATATGTGAACTTTCTCCTTCTAAATTGGAGCCCCGATTATACTATTAACAATGTGGAAGTATACACTGTTGAAGACATTTCGGTGACACTCCTTTGGGGAGCAACAGGGCTCCATTGAGGGTATATATCAGTTACCACCTGCAAATCTCTTCTTTCCCCAAAGGTTGCCCAAGTGGCACTGAGGTGGCAGCTCAGCTGGCTGTTGAGCCTCTGCTCCCAGAATGGTGAGTTGGGAAGCAAATTTGTTTCTTCTATATCTTTATTCTCCAAATAATGCTAAGTATGGGAGGCTCACCCCAAGCCCCCAGCTCTTTTATTTTTTAAAAAATTGAGGTATAATTAACACAATAAAATACACATACTGTAGGTATTCAGTTGATAAATTTTTGATAATTGTATAAACCAATGTAAGTACCATAAAAAAAAGATACAGAACATTTTCATCACCCATAGAACGTTTCTGCATGCTCTCTTTAAGTTACTCACACACAAATATACAAAACCATTTTCTGTGTTCTGTTATGATCGATTAGTTTTGTTTTGGATTTCAAATAAGTGGGATCATATAAGATATGCTTTTTCACATGTAGCTTTTTTTAATTTAGCATGCTTTTGGAATTTATCCACGTTGTTGCATGTATCATTATTTCTTTTTGTTTTGATTTGCGTTACTGAGTAGTATTTAATTGTATGGATAAACTGTAAGAGAATTTACTCATTCTTTTATTGAAGGACATTTGGATTGTTTGCATTTTTTTTTTTTGTCTGTTATGAATAGGCTCCTATGAACCTTCTTATACAAATCTTTTTGTGAGCGTATGTTTTAGTTTCTCTTGGATAAATACTTAAGAGTGAAATTGCTGATCATAGGGTAGATGTGTGTTTAAACTTTAAAAGAAACAGTTCTTAAAGTGACATTACCCCCCAGTCTATCTTTTCCTCCCCTTAGAGGTTAGGCTCTTTAAGTTGAGGATTTGGCAGAAGAAGAGAACCCACATCATCAGGATTCCTGCTGCCAGAGCACAGTGGCCTGAATCAGACCCTTAAAAAGCTGAAACAGGTGTTGGAAACTCTATTCCAACCTCCCTATTTGATGCCAGCCCCCTGAGATGCTGGGAGCAGAATTCAGACCTAATCTAATAGATGCTGGACTTTTGTAGGACATGGCTACATAGTAGTGTATATACTGTGACTTGGTACATTTGAAGCAGGTAAATGAACATCTTCATGTAGGAGAGGGGGCCTTTGTAGCCCAAATGCTTCTTGAGCATGGGGCAGTTAGTCTGAGTGCCAGATGAAAGCTCCTCCCCACTCTTGCTTTGTACCTCCACCTTTTCTCCTTGAAGCTGTGTGTAGTAGAAGTCAGCACTTCCCTTAATGACATTAATATTGCCAAGGGCCTTTAGCCAAGTAGGATTTGGTATCCTGTGTGTTGAATATAATGGGAGATAAATTATGCCTTGGTAAATTCTTTCTCATTTTTAATACCTCTATCTTACCTCAGCTTTGGGGAACTAATTCTGTGTGGCCAAAAGTTAAAGCAAGAAACTATAAAGGTTAGAGTGTGGGCTCCCAAAACCAAATTTTGACTTAATATACCGAAGCAGTAGTTTCTCTAACCATGCTCAGTGGGTCAAAATTGATAGAAATGTGATCTCTCTTTAGAGGGCTGCTTCAACTGAAGATTTCAAAAGACTAGGTTCTAATGCTAAATATTTTCTAATATTGATTAGAAGAAATAGACTCCCCATGCCAGTCTAGTCTTTTTACAAACCCTTGATGAAAAAGGGTGTTTCTGAATTCAGGTCCACCTTCATAGGCGGTCATTCCTTTAAACCTAATCTGGATATCTTCAGACTTCAGTCTTGAAAGGTAGGGCTTAGTATTGGACAGTGTCATGTGGATGCCATTCTTGGTATAAATAGGCTAAGATTTGTAGGTTAAGATTCTTGCAATACCTTTTTTCTTTTTAATTATTATATAGTAAAGTTGACTTTTTTTAGTATACAGTTCTATGAATTTTAACATATATATAGATCCCCGTAACCACTGTGGCAATCAGGATACAGAACAATTTTATTTCCCCAGAAAACTCCTGTTATCCTGTTATAGTCACACCCTCCCCCGACCTCTAACCCATCAACCACTGATCTATTCTTTATCACCATAGTTTTATCAGGAAGGTCTTATAAATGGAATCATACAGTAAGCAACCTTTTAAGACTGGCTTCTTTCACTCAGCATGATGCCTTTGACATTCGTCTAAACTGTTGCATAGATCAAAAGCGTGTTCCCTTTTTGTTGCTAGGTAGTATTCCTTTGCATGCATGTACCATAGTTTGTTTATCCATTTACTAGTTGAAGGACATTTGACTTCTTCAGCTTGGGGCAGTTTTGAATAAAACTGCTATAAACATTTGTGTACAGGCTTTTGTGTGAAGAACACTGCTATCTCCATGTGGTTTATATTTGCATTTCTCTATGACTAGTGACAATGAACTTTTTTGTGTGCCTGTTTGCCATCCTTGTATCCTTTCTGGTGATGTGTCCAAGTCTTTTAATCATTTTTTTTTTTTTTTTTAGGCGAGGCAACCCTTGGTTGACCTCACAAATTGCAAGGACCTTGTCAGCTTACAATCTCTTATTTTTAAATTTTTTATTTTTTTATTTTTTACGCCTACAGTACCTGGTCTTACTAGGTGGTCTCCCATCCAAGTACTTAGCTTTCAAGATCAGATGGAACCGGGCTTGTTCAGGGTGGTATGGCTGTAGTTACTCATTTTTGATTAAATTGTTTCCTTATGTGTGTTTAGAGACTTCTTTATATATTCTGGATTTAAGTCTTTTATTGGCAATACAATTATTTACAAATATTCCTCCCAGTCTGTAGCTTGTCTTTGCAACCTCTTAACAGTTATCTCTCATTGAGCAGACGTTTTTACTTTTGCCGAACGAAGTCCAGTACGTCAGTTTTTTTCTTTTGCGCATTGTGTTTTCAGTGTCATATCTTAAGTACTCTTTGCCTAATCCCAGGTCACAGAGACTTTTCCTCTTCTAAAAGATATATAGATTTATGTTTTCATTTACATCTATGATCTACTGTAATTTTTGTATAATATATGAAGTTTAGGTTGAGGATTTTTTTGTTTTTGTTTTTGCATATAATTGTCCAATTGTTTCAACACCATTTATTGAAAAAATGACCCTTTCTCCATTGAGTTGTTTTTGCACCTTTATCAGAAATCAGTTGGCGATATTTCTGTGAGTCTATTCTGAGTTCTCTGTTCTGCTTATTGATCCTTGTGTCTAACTCTCTGACACTATCACACTGTCTTTACTGCTATAGCTATGTTTTAAGTTTTAAAATCAGGTAGTACGATTCCTCCAACTTATTTCTCTTTTCAATTTCGTTTTCAGTATTCTAGTTCTTTTGCCTTTCCATTTCAATTTTATGATAAACTTGTCTATATTTACAAAAAATATTCTTGGGAGTTTGACAGGAATTTCATTGAGTCTATAGGTCAGTTTGAGTTGGAATGATAGCTTTATTATATCGTGCCTACCAATCCATGCATATGGTATGTCTCCACTTATTTAGATCTTTATTTCTTTTATCATTGTATTGCAGCTTTCAGCATCTAGGTTCTATATGTGTTTTGTTAGATTTATATCTAAGTATTTAATTTTATTTGACATTTTCGTAAATGGTATTATGTTTTAATTTCAGTTTCCAGATGTTCATTGTTAGTATATAAAAATATAATTGATTTTTATGTGTTGACCTTGTATTCTGTGACCTCACTAAACATATTTGTTCTAGGACGTGTGTGTGTGTGCGTGTGCGTGTGTGTGCGTGTGTGTAGATTTCTTGTGGTTTTCTACGTAGACAATTATGTTACCTGCAAATAGGGATGGTTTTATTTCTTCCTTTCCAGTTTCCATGCCTTTTATTTCCTTTTCTTGTCTCATTGTACTGGCTAGGACTTTTGGTACTATGAAAATAGACACCTTGCCTTGTTTCTAATTTTAGGGTAAATACATTCAGTGTTTCATGGCAAAATATGATGTTAGCCATAAACTTTTATTATCATGAATGAATATTTTGTCAAGTGTCTTTTCTTTATCATTGGTAAGATCATGTGGTTTTTCTTCTTTAGAATGTTAATATGGTAGATTGATTTTCAGGTATTGAATTAGCTTTGCATTCCCACCTAGGATATAAACCTCACATAGTCTTGGCATGTTATTCTTTTTATATATTGTTAGGCTTGATTTGCTAATCTGCTTCTTAAGAAAAAAGAGCTTAATATGGTGTTGAGAGGCTTGTAGGGAGCAGGAGTGATACCATACAGAGGCTTGGACAAAGTCCCATGGAGAATTCTCTGGAGGTTCAGGATATGGCCCTCACTCAGTATACAGTCCAGTCATTGGATAACAGATCATTGGTCTTACTCCTAACCAATAGCTAGGCATATGACACCCAAGCTCATCTGTCAGATTCGGTGTTGGAATCTGAGACTGCTAAAATACGTTCATTCCAGCACTTCAATTCTGTGAGTCAATGCTTTATAGAAACTTAAAGTGATAGAAAACTAGAAGGATTGAACTTTTTAATGAGCGCACTGGAAACCTTCACTATCACCCTCACTCCCCCAACCCCTCCAAAAAAAGAGAAGCATGATATGTAAAATTAATTTTTCCTAGGGAGTTTGGTCTAGGCAGAATCGGAGTTTTGCTCTCTGTGGTCAACTGCTGATTTCTGGGAACATCAGAAACTCTCTTAACAGGAGCAACTCCTGCAGCTTTTGGTGGTGGTGAGGGGACATGGCAGAGGAGGTTGTGCTCCTAGCAGGACAACACTAGCAAGCATATTTCTGATTTAAGGGGTACCTCTTTGTAAATGCATAATAATAATAAAAGATCTAAAATTTTGACTCATAATCTTGGTAAGATGTTCAGATGATCCTCTAGAATTGTAGTCAAGGGTCAGTTTCTTTTTTCTTGTGTCAATCCATTGCAGACCCATTGTTTTATAACCACCATAAAACGAATTACCAGAAAATAAAATTTAAAAAACACAGATATAATACAAACTCTACTTTTTATTATTAGAATCAACATACATGAAATAGTTTTGTCAAGATGTTATAAAAATTTCTAAATGCTCTCTCTCTGTTTCTGTATACACCCCATCGTGGACCAAGCAGCACTTGGTGAACCCGAAATGGTTTACATGTTATACTTTGAGTAATAGTGCTCTATAAAAATAAGCCCTCATTTTCAAGTAGCCATTCCAGAAAATCCTCCAAATCCTAGGATATTATAGCTAAAATAATAGGCCCTAAAAATAATTTATGAAAGAGGTAATTAAGATTTAGAGAAGTTAAGTAATTTGTACAATACCACAAAACCAGTTGATTAGGGCACTAGATGAAAATATAGGGCTTTAAGTAGGGTTCACATCCCAATTCTGCAACTTAATGGTTGTGCGATAGATACTTACCTTCTCTAAGCCTTTATTTTATCACCCGTAAAATGGTTGTTAGGGAATTAAGATAATTTCATTTAAAAATAAGTAACAAAAGCTAACGTTTATTGAGTATATACTGTGTGCCAGGCAATGTGCTCAGCAACTACTTGAATTATCTCATTTGATGCATATAAAATGTGGTACAGTGCATGAAATAAAGTAAATGTGCAATAAATATAACTAAGATTACTATTCTGGTTTATTAGCTCTAGAATCCCAGTCCAATGTTCTTAATACTGTAATGTAAAGTATAAGTAAATATCAGAAACTTCAGAGGTAAGTCTTCTACCTTTGATTACTAAACTTTAAAAGGGATATAAGTTAAGATAAATACCAAGATAACTGGTTGTTGTTATTTATGTATGGTGCGATTTGAAATAGCTGTTTTAATTTCTGAGGGTTTTAGTTTTCTCCAAGGTATACATACAAGTTATCAGAGAAAGGAATAGGCATCTTTTTTTAAATGAATGATTGAAATATTCAGCTCCGTTTTAAAAGAGATAAAGATAACAATAATAGCAGCTACAACTTATTACCTTGTGCCACACTGCGTGCTAGAACTCTACATACCTTCTCTCTTCATAATTATCCCCATTTTGAAGATGAAAACGAGACTTAGGAAGGATAATCAGTTCTACACACTAGCTAAGATCATATAACTAGCAAGTGATGGAGATAGGAATCAAATCCAAGTTCATCTGACTCCGAAATCTGTTCTAGCCATTCAAGTCTACTGCTTCGTATGAAGTGAGAACAGAAAAGTTTCTGGCGTTCTACTTTCTGGCTCAACCTGCCTGGTAACTGAGATTCAGTTGTCTAGATCTTCAGAAGAGTGAGAAGAGCTACCTGAGTTCTTCTGGGGAAAGGTGTCATGATGTGCTCATAGTAAAGCAGGATGAGTAATTTCACAACCAAGGAGACATCTGATACCCCTGCCAAGCAGCCAAAATTCCCACCCTGGAAGGCTGTCAACCTTAAGGCACAAATAGTCCAGTAAACAAAGAGTGCAGGTCAGGTAGTGGGGTGTTCCAAAGCTGACTGGCTCATGTTCTAAGATTGGAAGAAAAAAAGAAATGGATACAAGGAGGACAGATTAATTCCCCATTGGAGAAAGAACACTTGGGATCCTTCTAGTACCAGGCCACCTGCTTCTAAAATCAAATCCAGGTCCAACTTCTGGCTGGTCAGTGCCAAATAAGAACAATTATAACAAGAATTATTAAACCATCTGGAGAAGCTTATAGGCCACTTCAACACGGAGCAAAGTGAAGCCCTTTAGAGCTATCTTGGTGGTGTTCTGCTCAACACCAGTGAGCAGGCAGCTCAACTCCCCATATATATTATGACATTAAAACAGAGAAGTCTCAGTTTGACCCATTGTCAGTCTGAGAATCTGCATATGTCCCCTAACTCTCCTGTATTCTCAGATGATGAGGTGACCTATCCAGAAGGGGATGAATCCTGATACTCTTTTCAAGTCAGAGCTGCCACCCTCTCCAATAATCTATGTCAAGGGCCTCACCATATGGTATCAAGCACTGTCTTTAGACAAAACGGAACGCTCTCTTCTTAGCCTACAGGGGAGCAGTCACCTTCCTCCCAGGAGGCCTCTGTTCTCCAGCCTGCAGCAGCCTTTTCTCATTTGGCCAGCATTGGGCTGGCACATTCCTGAGCCAAAATGCACACATAAGCTGCTTTCCCTGGTAGCGAGGCTCTTCACTCCTGAGTGACTCTTATCAGGGGCAGTTGGGCATTCTCAATTGGATTACGCTGACAAGGAAAAAGGTTTGTGGTATATTATTTCAACACCATTTGGCTTCAGAAATGCCTGTCTCGACCCTTTGCCCTCAGAGCCTACTTCTCCATTCTTGTTTTCTAGAGGGTCACTAGCTTGCTCTCATCCTAGCTCTTCATCCTGCAAACATTGGCTCATGTTCCTGGAGACAGAATATCATCATTCACAAAGTAGATCATGTATAACAGACTAATAAATCAGAACACGATAAAAACGGAAGCCTAGTTTATTTACTTTTCTTGACATTTCTCTACCCAGAGACACAGGACAAAATTATTTGAGCACAAAGGCTTTTTGGTTTTGGGCTTTTCTGTCTATGCTTGCACATTCCATTTTAAGAGAAAGTATTGGGCCCTCATGTTCTACTTTTCTGACTATGCTATACCCGGGAATGTTTCTTGTAAAAGTAAAATTGAGAACTATCTGCAAATGGAATTTCTGAGATACTGTAAATTCAGTAGGAAGGAGCTGTGCTCTTTTTGGTCACTAGGAGACAGCAGTAGTGGTTGGAAGGATGAGCAAAATTAAGCTTTGATGATTCCAGAAGCCTCTGGAATATCTGCTACACATGCCATACCTTTATTTTCAGGCCTTGAATGGTCAGATGGGGATTTAGGCTTGATTTTAGGAACTGACTTGAGAGTAGAGTGCCAAAGGGCAGCTCTCACAGAAATGTTATTACCTAGTTCAGGCTTAAGGGTAAAACCCAGACAAGCCTTTGCAACCCTGAGTTATATAACAGGAGAAATGAAATAAAGAAATGCGCTAGGCCCAGTCTTGGTCTGTCACTAATATTGGACACAGCACTTCACTTCTGTGGATCATAGTTTCCTCGTCCATAGGGCTTTCCCAGGGAAGATGGTGGTAGTAGTTTAAATTCTTTAAAGCTCTTTTAGATCCCTAAAACTTATTCTAAATGCAAAGTGCGGTTTGGGAGTAAATGCACACCAATGCTGACAGACTGTTACAAAGGTAGCCTGGGGGGAAGGCAAGCCCAGTTTGTTTGTCTAAGTTCCTGACAGTGGATACTCTTTTTTCAGCTATCACCCAACAGTGTCTCAGATCTGTTTTCTTTTCTCAGATACATGCTTAGTTTCTCAAGGTGCCTTTAGAAAAGGGAGGGAGAAGATTTTCTTTGATACTATAACCATTTAGATGCAAAGTATGGTAATGGCTTAATCACTACTGGATCCAGGGACAGGGTGGGTCCATGGATCCACCTAGGGCCAGCAGTAGAAGATAATGGTACCAGCCACCTTAAACTAAGAAAGGCAAATTATTTCTAACACTCAATCCTTTAAAAACTCTTTGGGAAGTGTTCATTTTTCAAGCTGATCTAACCCTCAAAAACCAACCTAACCTGCTTTTTATGAATAAAAAGAACAAATTTAACTCTTTCTTATTAAACATGAACAATTCCTGTACTTATACAAACTTGGATTTTACTGAAAGTCTGAAAACCCCAAGGATTAGAAATCACAATTTTATATTTTTCCCTGAATTGTCTTTGCTAAGCAGTTTGTAGAAAGGCCATGTTCATGAGGTTCCAGCCTAAGCCAGAGATGACAGAAGAATTCCTCCTCTTTCGATATCTGGCCCCAAAATGTTCAAGATGACCAAGAAAGAGTATTTGGCATTTATGTATATTCTCTGGTTCAAACATTTTGATAGGACCTTGGCCACCTCTCTGTGCCTATAGCAAGTCCATCTCTCCTTAGGGAGAGAATAGGAAGATTTCTTTTTTCAGGATTCAAATCTCTGATAGTATATAGAGCCTATAGCAGGCTGCTTTCAGTAAATCTCCACTCCTGAAATCTTCACTTTTACCATCTCCTCTGTTGGATAGAGCTACCTAAAGTCGGATTTAGCCTTCATTTTCAGAGTATATAAGACAAGCACTTAAGGGAGCATACACATGGGAAAAATAGTTTGTCACATGACTTTTTCCAATATGATGCATGAATCCTGATTGAAGAGAAATAAGTTTTCTACCTTGCTAAACAGCTAGTTTAGCTTCCTGCTAGGAGCTACTGTCTACCACCCTTAAAAGAAAGATCCCATTCCATTGCCCAGGACAACAATCTTAATTTGCCTCAGATGTCAGCAACAGCTAGTAGATTTTAAGCATCATTATTCTACACAGATTATTTAATTTATCCTCCAACTAACCCTGAGAAATAGTATTACTGTTCTCATTTTACAGATAAGGAAACCAAAGCTCTGAGAAGTTAAGATTACACAATAAGTGGAAGGCATAGAATTTAAACTCAGGACTGTTCTGGACTCCAAAGTCCATACTCTTAAGCACTGCATTATGTTCTTAAATATTATGCCAGGCTATTGCTACAGGTTTACTACTAGATATATTAACTGCATGACTTGGATGGCAAATAAGAATTTAAAACTCAGCTATCCTAGAATTGAAGTTTCTTCTGCACCTTTCCTTCTCCTAACCAGTGACTAAACACTGTTATCGATTTTAGTACTACTATATAAATTAAGCATCAGGTTTGCCCAGGTTCCCTCCTAATCCAAGAGGAGGAGTGAGGCCTTTTTAACAAGGCCAGTAGGGCTAAATGAGGCCCACAGGGACCAGCCTTAAACATATTGCAGAGGCCCGAGGACAAACTGATCCGTGTGTCTTACGGAGAGCACAAGTTTGATGCATGTCGACTCTAAACACTAGTTCTTTCTATTCTAGAGGAAACTGGCACATATTGAAAGGAAAGCAATTAGGTTGTAACATACAGGCAAATCAGAGTGCCTGTGGTCCTTTACTCTGCCTTGCCATTTTCTTCATGCATTGTATAAGACCAAGCCCAAACATAAGCAGATAATTTGAAAGCCCAGGAGAAATTAAAAACTTCTGTTGCTATACTTTAAAACAGAACAATTCACCCCAGCTTTATGCAGTCATTATACTTAGAGCAACTTTTTCAATTCAAATTCCTCTCTTGCAGTCTAGTAAAAATTTTTATTGTTCGATAACAGTAAGAAGACAATTATAGGTTTATTATCAATTATCACCCTGTCAGGTCTCCTCTAGGGGCCCTGAAGGAAAGAAAGTAAGAGGAAATAAAGAAGAACTGAAATCTAAACTGACATTAGCAAAGTCTACAGATGAGGGAAAAGACTGAAGGGTCAGTAGCCAAAGCTTTCAGAGAATAATCAGAGAATCATCAAAGAGTATTAGTTATGTGACTGGTAAGCAGCCTCTCCCAAGTGAACAGAATCCTATTTATTCACCTTTCTCCAACAGCTGCAAATGGTTTCTATAGTAGCATATCAGAAATTCTTAATGACACTAAGATTGAGGGATCTTACTCTGCCTCAGCCAACTTTTATGCTAATAGGCTCAAGAACTTTATAATAAAGGATATTTCCCATATCACTGATGGAGAAAACAAAGGCATAAAAAATGTAACTCATAAAGGCCAGGACAAGTACTTGAACCACTTGCCATTGTTGCCTCTTAAGACATGTCTATGAGCTGGAGAATGAACAAATAAAGTTATGAGAGCATCAGTACTCTGAGAAGTCCACATTATTTGCTCTGAAAGGCACCCAGAGAACCTTCAGGACAGCCGAATCTGGAGAGGCAATCCTGAAAGCATTGGGACACCACTTCAGAAAACATGGGACAGAACCCAGGTTTAGCCAACACCTGTTCCCCAAACAATATCTGTCTCTTTGTCTCATTTTATCCCAACTGCACACAATACAAAAGCTGCATTATTCTGGTAAAGTTGCATTCCAGCCCAGGGTTAAAAAACAGTTAATGTTTTTTACAGACTACATGCCTCCTTGTGATAGATGGGCACTTATAATGAAATACTTTGTGTTCAGTCAACTTACAAATAATGAGTGTTCCATTACATGGCATTAAAAAACTCAAATTCAGAAAGACCCAGAAAAATCAAGGAATAGGAAAAAAGGTGATCCCTGGAAAGAAAGCAGAAGCCCAAGAGAGAATCCTCAGTAACTCCTTCATTCCAAAAGATGGTACAGTCCTAAGGAGAATTTGGTATCTAAAAAGGCATTGATTACATGTTATAAAAAAATTAACTCAAAGTAGATCATAGATGTAAATGAAAACATAAATCTATATATCTTTTAGAAGAAAAGAAGAAAAATCTCTGCGACCTGGGATTGGGCAAAGAGTACTTAAGATATGACACCGAAAGCACAATGCACAAAAGAAAAAAACTGACGTACTGGACTTCACCAAAAGTAAAAACGTCTGCTCAGTGAAAGATAACTGTTAAGAGATTGCAAAGACAAGCTACAGACTGGGAGGAATATTTATGAAAAATTGTATTGCCAATAAAGGACTTGAATCCAGAATACATAAAAGAAGTCTCTAAACACACATAAGGAAGCAGTTTAATCAAAAATGAGTAAAAGACTTGAACAGACATATCACCAGAAAAGATACAAGAATGGCAAATAAGCACACAAAAAAGTTCACTGTCACTGGCTTTTAGGAATGCACATTTAAACCACATGGAGACACCAGTGTTCTTTACACAAAGTCCTGTACACAAACATTTATAGCAGTTTTATTCAAAACTGCCCCAAGCTGAAGAAGCCAAATGTCCTTCAACTAGTAAATGGATAAACAAACTATGGTACATGCATGCAAAGGAATACTACCTAGCAACAAAAAGGGAACACGCTTTTGATCTATGCAACAGTTTAGACGAATGTCAAAGGCATCATGCTGAGTGAAAGAAGCCAGTCTTAAAAGGTTGCTTACTGTATGATTCCATTTATAAGACCTTCCTGATAAAACTATGGTGATAAAGAATAGATCAGTAGTTAATGGGTTAGAGGTGGGGGGAAGGTGACTATAACAGGATAACAGGAGTTTTCTGGGGCAATAAAACTGTTCTGTATCCTGATTGCCACAGTGGTTACGGGGATCTATATATATGTGTGTTAAAATTTATAGTACTCTATACCAAAAGAGTCAGTTTTACTAAATTAAAAATTTTTTTGAAAAAGAAACAATGCACATTGCCATGAAAGTGTCAAACCATGGCTATAAAATTGTCATAGTTTTTCAGCACAAAGAACATGAAGCAAGTATAGAAATAGCAGTTATATGAAAACTCAAAAGATCTGTTCCCTGTCTCGCCTCTCAAAGATTTTTTTCCATCTAGACTTTTATGCCTCAAATATACCATGACCATTTTTTAAAACGACTGACCAAATCGTGTATAATACAGTTGTGTTCCTAAAGCAGCAAGACTAGATGACTTTAAATGTTTTAATGTGCCTTTAAAAAGTATTTAAAATGTTAAGACTGTTCAGAAAAAGTATTTTATGTATTTAAGTTTTCCCTACATCTCAACCCTCTACCACCTCACATACACAAAGGTTTTTCTCTGAGTTCTTTTCTGCAAATTATACATCTCTAGGTGGGGGCAGTGGGGGATGAGAAGCAGGTTTTATACAGCTGATGTGATCACTGTACAGACAAGCTTGGAAAATGCTACCCAATCTGCCAATTAATTAAAGCATTAATCTGAGGAGCAGCCGGGTCCAGGGAATGTTTACCTGGAGAGAGGGGGGAGCAGTGGGGGAGCAGGTTGGAATTGAATGGGAAGCTGGCAGCGTTTGCATGAAAATGAAGGTGCTCAGAAAACCTAGCTTCCTTTTGTCTTTAAAGGTGGGCAGCCTGGATCTGTGTCTCTAAATCTTTCTGGCCTATTTAGGAAACCTTTTAGGGAGCTGGTCTCTTAAAAATCTAAGCAAGGCAGACTCTAGAAAAACAAATTAAACCCTGGGCTGAGTAGGGTAGGGAGCAAGTTCAGTGTAGTGTAGCTTCTTAGACCTCCTAAATTCATGCATATGTGCTAGCAATTAGATAAAATAGATGTAATGGTTTTACAAGTTTTGGAACCATACTGTAGAGACTGGGTTCAAATCCCAGCTCTTCTTCTTATCTGTAATTTAGAGCCAATGATGTATTTTATTGGAGCTTTGTTTTTCTCATCTGTAAAATAAAGATTGTGAATTGCCCCTTCATCTCAGGGCATTTAGTCCTCTGCTTTCTCTAGGCAGAAAGGAGACTTGGAGAAGTGGTTAGGATCTTCCAAAATTACAAAACTGCCTCTATGAATAGAAACTGTGCAGCATTTTGTTCTTTTGGGGCTTATTTTCAGCAAGGTTTTGTAAACCTCAAGGTTTCCCCTCACCTTCTTGGGATGTGCTACATATCTCTTAAGAGAAGTGACCTTGACCATATTGTTAATTTTTTAGATATAATGATATTCTGGTTTTATAAGCTTCTTAATCTTTTAGAACTACATACTAAAATTTTTACAGATAAAATGATAGTGTCTGGGATTTGATTCAAGATAAAACAGAGGAAGGTTGACCCAGCAACTAAGAACTCTAGCCTCATGGCACAGATACACAGGACCTTTCTCTAGGGTTTAGTTTTTTGTTAGATGTCACGTCTTCATTTCTGTTTCTTTTCTTGCAGAACTCTCAGAAATTGAGCCCAATGTGTTCCTTCGACCGTTTCTGGAAGTGATTCGCTCTGAAGATACTACTGGCCCTATCACTGGACTGGCGCTCACCTCTGTCAACAAGTTCCTGTCCTATGCACTCATAGGTAAGAGCTCAGGCATCGTTGGATGACCACAGCGCTTCATTTCTTGCTCCTCCTGGGCTGGTCAGGCTTTAGGCAATGAGTTGGTGATACTGGAAAGTTTTTCCCAGCCATCTGTTTCCTTGAAGAAGAGAAGTAGAATTATTGGTTATTCATCATGCTAATTGACTCAGGTTTTACAGAGTAGGGAGGGTGGGGAGATTTCTTGGGACTCTGATGTCTTTGTGCTTTGGAAGGAGTTATGTGTATGGCGGGTGCCCTTGGAGGTTTGGTTTGGTTTGTTTTGAAAGTTATTTTTTTTTAATGTAATTCATACTTATTTAAAGAAGATAAACAATAAAGAGGTGTTTAAAAGGAAAGTAATGGTCTCTCCTCTTTCTCAATGCTCCTCTTCCTTCCTTAGGTAAATAATGTTAACAGTCTAGTTCGAATCTTTCTATACTTTTCTCTACATGTATATGAATATATAGAAAGTACCATCTTTTTTAAAGAAAAATAAAAATAGGATTATGTGCTACATATTTTCTTTTTTCACTTAATAGTATTAACTTAAAAAAATGTACAGATGCAATTATCCATCTGATTTATTCTTTTTCCTCTAGTTTTATTGAGCTGTAATTGATATAACGTTGTATTAGTTTAAGGTATACAACACAATGATTTGAAATATGTATATGTTGCAAAGTAATTACCACAATAAGTTTAGTTAATATGCATCACCTCGCATAGTTACAGTTTTTTTTTTTGTGATGAGAACTTTTAAGATCTGTCTTAGCTACTTTTAAATATAAAATACAGTATTGTTAACTATGGTGATCATGCTGTATATTATATCTCCAGAACTCATTGATCTTATAATTGGAAGTTTGCATATTCTTTTTTTATTGTGGTAAAAAATATATATATAATTAGCCATTTTAATCATTTTTAAATATATAATAGAGCGGCATTAAGTACATTCACAGTGTTCTGCAACCATCTATTTCCCAAATGTTTTCATCACACCGAAAATAAACTAATCATTAAACAGTAATACACCGTTTCCCTTCAGTCCCTGGTAAGATTTTTTTCTTTTCTTTTTGGTAGCCATATCATTTCCATAGTATAGATATAACGCTGTTCATTCAGTCATTATCTTATTAATATTTACTATTTAGATGGTTTCCTATTTTGAGCCATTGTAAATAATGCTGAAATAAGTATGCTTGTTCATATGTCTTTATTAATTTTCCTTTTGTGTGACAGAATCCTGTACTTGAAATATCTGGATTAAAGGCCATGCGCTTATTATATTTTTATAGGTACTAACAGGTTGCTTTCCCAAAAGATTATAGCATTTGCATTTCCAACAGTAATGTTTGAGAATTTCCATTTCCCCACCCTGTCACCAGCACTGAATATTATTAGTATTCTTTATTTGTGCTAATTTGATGGGTGAAAACTGTTATTTTTTTGTTTTTAGTTCCTTGAGGTTGAACATTCGAATTTCTTCTCCTTTACCTATTATTTTATTGAGTTGTTTTTGTTTTTCTTATCATTTTGTAGGAGTTTTTTTGTATAGGGGGTGGATACTAACCCATTGTCTATCACAGTATTACAAATATTTTCTCCTAATGTTGCCCAAATATTTTATCCATTCTATTGTTTATCTCTAAATTTGTTTATGGTGGCTCTTTTGGGTTTCTTTTTTAGTTGATCTTGTCACTCAGGATCTTGAATTCCTTTTCCCCTCTTGTCAGCCCATGTGCAAGGGTGAGGAACATAGAAAACAGGCAGCTGTCTTTGTTTCTAAGTAGGGAGACAAGAAAAGAGGTAGCTCAGTAACTAGTCAGAAAGGAAAATGGCCTTTGGTCAGGGCAAGAAACTCCTTTGATTTTTTTCTTTTCTTAAAAGTTGGTTTTGCTTAGCTGAAGTATTCAGGATCCTAAGCAGGAATCCTAGGTGCCAGCTAGTTTCTGAATAGATGCATCAGCCTCTCCAGGCGTCCTAGTCCTAGCTTCATACTTTTCCTGAGCAAAGAATCAGGCCCAGCTACTTCCAGCCTGGCCCTTAGCACCACCTGCAGGCCATCTCTCCTCACAGCCTCCAGCAGCTGCCCTCTGTGCTTTTTTTCCTCCGCTCTCTTGACGATGTTACTCTCTTTCTGGACTTGGCAGACGAGCGGGTCATTGGAGACCTCAGGCCAGCTGGTCATTGGAGTTTCCTGTGGTGGGAAAAGAGAATGCTGGAGGTGGTGATTGCAGTGGGCATGAGAAAAGGAGCAGGAAGGAGTATATGAGAGATGAGATTGGCAGATTTCCCTGCAGTCTGCTCCAGAGTGGCCAGCAAAAGAGGACATCCTAAGGAAAGGGTCCTGGGAAAGACAAGGTCTGCTAAGTGAGCCCAAGCCAGACACTCCTTTGTTTATGCTGCCCTTCTAGAAGAAACTACGCCTACTCCTCAATCCTGTGATCCGCAGCTTCTAGGATTATTTTAGGTCTTACTCCAAGGACCAGCCTTTTGTTTGGCCCCACACAGCTACCAGACCAAGATTTATGCCACTGATTGCCTGGCTTGCTGGCGGGCCATGCGTGCGTCTAAAGACCGATCACTAACCTGCCTTTTTAGAAAATTAACTTTGCTACTTCATTCAAGTTCAGAGGATAAGATTGGTAAAGCTTAAACTACTTTAATAAGGGAGATTACCCCCAGGAGCCTTGTGGGGTGGGAGCAAGGCTGCCATTCATGAGCTCTGAAATACCACACAACACTAAGAAGAACCTGGATTTCCTGTGCAAGGAAAGGTCGTTCTGTGGGCCCTGGAGGCCTGAAAAAGGACTATCTGACAAGGCTGAGAGGATGCAGGCAAGGGTCTTGAGAGTACAGGCATACCCTCAGATATTGCAGGTTCGGTTTCAGACCACTGCAGTAAAGCAAGTCATAATCTTATTGCTGGTGGAAGGTCTTGCCTTTAATTTCCTAAAAACACAACACCTGTGAAGCGCAATAAAGTAAAACGCAGTAAGGCGAGTATGCCTGTATAGGATTTTCTGTGCGGAGTGGGAGAAACAAGGAGAGTTGGGGTGATAGGAGCTGGTTCACCCCTTATACTATATATCATCATGAAATTGGCTTCCTTCTGCATGACCTCTAAAGCAGCCACTCCTGAAGCTGAGTAAAGGCATTCTGCAAGTAGGACAGAAAGAGTTTTTGATAAGGTGTCAGAGACTAACCAGGAGAGAAAAGAAAGAACAAATGAAAATCACTCAAAATTAATGAGTCTTCTGGCTCATTGTTGCAAGAGAAATGTTCTGGTTTCTCAGCCAATCCTGAGCTTTAGGCTCAGGAACTCTTAACTTCAAGTACCAGGAGAGAGAAAATGGCAAGAATTTCTTATAATTCCCACCATAAGACTAGGAGGTGCTCCTGCATTACACCATGCCACCTCTAGGGCAACTTTCTGTCGGTCGCAAAATTTTGTCATGTTCTTGCCCCCTTTTTCCTACTTTTGCTCCCTTTTCAAGGACAATCCAGATAGTTCTGCAGGACCCTTGTAGGCCTTGATAGAGGCCACTTCTTTGGCTACTCCTTGTGGATATTTAACATGCATGGAGTAGAGTTCCCCCCTCGGCAGCATTTGTGTTAGCTTTCAGCATGGTAAAGGTTGTCTGACCTCTAGCTTCTCTTTTCTTTTCTTATTCACAGTTGAAACTCTCCCTCCCTCCCTTACTCCTCAAGTAACCAGCTCTCAGTCTTTTTAGTTTGTCCTTTTTCTCTCCTAATAACTATTTAAGCTGGCAACTAGATTCTTGCTCCATGTCATACTGTTTTAAATAAGAATAAAACCGAAGCAGGAAGAGGTCTTCGATTTCCTGTAATGTAGCACCCAGATGAGTTGGCAGCAGTGACTGTCTATTTCTTCCCCTACTCCCCTACCTCACTTGCACCTGAACACAAAACTCCAAAAGCAACCAGAGAAGGATGTGTTGAAGGGGAACACGTGAAAGAGAAAAGCTATAACCTTGGCATTCAAAGGTCTAGGCCCAAAACTCATTTACTTTCTCTAGGAAATAAATAGCTTTACACCAGTGATTCCCCAAATGTGGTCCCCTAACCAGTAGTGTTAACATCACCTGGGATCTTGTTTCTAATGCAAATTCTCAGGCCCCACTCTAGACTGTTGAATCAAAAATTCTGAGACTGGGCCCAGCAATTTGTGTTTTTAACAAGTCCTCCAAGTGATTTTGATTCTGAAGTTTGAGAACCACTTATTTTTAAAGTGGAATTGGTGCTGAGGAGCTTGTTATAGCCATTTATAGGCAAAAATTCTCAGGTAGCCCAAGGAGCCATGGGTTAGGGAATTGGAGAAGAGAAAACCAAAGTCTCTCAAAGCAGCCCCTAGATAGGATATCTTGTCTTTTCTCTCTCCTCTCCACATCATTTAGTCTTTCCTTTTTTGCTGAAGCAGATCCCACTCATGAGGGCACAGCAGAGGGCATGGAGAACATGGCAGATGCTGTTACCCACGCCCGTTTTGTGGGCACGGATCCTGCCAGCGATGAGGTTGTCCTGATGAAAATCCTTCAGGTAAATGGAAGGGAAGGGCAATTAGGCTAATGGCCAGGAGCTGGTGCCACTGGCTCGACTTACCCAAGTCTGTCAAGTCTGCCGGCAGTGTAAAACTGTGTTTTGACTCCGCTGGGGCTTAGCAAGCTACTTCGTTTCCAAACAAGCATCTCGGGTACCCAAAGTAAAAGCTTCTTCTAAAGAAAATAATTAAAGGCTTTAAATGAATTGATATCAAATACCGGAAGCCCTTAATACATTTGTACCTCTGGCAGACTGTATCTGTGCCATCCATCTGTTGGGCCTCGTGGGCTACGGCTGGAATGAGTGCTGAACTATGTCAGGGTCATGCAGAGTAAAGACACAGTTCCCAAGACAAGTTTCTGGGAGACCCCTCTGCCAAAATGAAGTGAGGTCAGCATTTTTGCTAACCTTTCTTTTTTATTCCAAGTGCTTCCGTAGGAGACTAGAGGAACAAGAGATAGCTTCTCTCCCCTCAGGTACACCTCTTTTCACCCAGCCTGTCTTGTTTATCACGGTATCTTCTCTCTCTTCCTTGTAGGTGCTGCGGACTCTCTTGCTGACCCCAGTGGGTGCCCACCTAACCAATGAATCTGTGTGTGAGATTATGCAGTCTTGCTTTCGGATCTGCTTTGAAATGAGGCTCAGTGGTAGGTACTTGAATATTGGCTCCTTCACTATTCCTAGAGCCATTGTCTGTGACTATGAATATGTGATGCTGTCTCTGAACCCAGAGAAATGGAAAGCTAAGGATTTCTCCATCATCTACCTTATGGAGCCATAGGAGTCTAGAAGTCTCTGTACTTGACTGTTGTGCAGCTAGAATAGAGAACTTAGTCCATTGTGCCAGGGCAGGAATTAGGATAGATCCCTGACTAACTCAGCTCAGGCACTAAATCTCTCTCCCTTGACGTTTCTGGAATTTGACACCAGTCTGCCACCCCTAAGAACACATTATTGTGCAACCTTTTTTTCTGACTCAGTAGTGCCACCTAGTGGGCAAGTGAAGTTATGGCTGCCAGGCTGAGCTAGAGCTGGTTTTAATAAGTTCGACATAATCCTTGGTAAACAAGGTTTGGAGGGGAGTCTGCTCTGAGAAGCCTCCTGATAATAGCACGGCAAGTAATGACACCTGTGTTATTTGTTTTTGCCTGTGCAGAGTTATTGAGAAAATCCGCAGAGCACACTCTCGTAGACATGGTACAGCTGCTCTTCACAAGGTAAACCTGCTGCTGTTTGCTTCAGCCCTGCTGCCCAGGCCTCTTGAGCCTGCCTGCTTCCATACAGCCGCTTCAGGGACCTGGCCAACCCCACAGCCACATCAGAGGCCAATGGGATTTAAGATGGGGGTAGTTCTCTGGGCCCAGGGTTACTGATCAAGGGAGAAGGAGGAGGGAGCCAGCTTGGCCTCAGGAGGAGGCAGAAGGTTATTTGATCTAGGCTGACAGACCTCGTTCTGCTTCCCAAACTTGTGTCTGTTTCTGTACAGGTAGCAGCTGGGAAGGGGAACTCAGAGAGGATGCCGAACTCAAGGGAGCCTGGAACAGGTTGCTGAGCTCCCAGAGCTCAGCCTGATTTCTGTTGGGAAGGAAAGGGTGACCAATGATTGGTTTGCCCAGATTGTTCGATTTTAGCACTGAAAGTTCCATGTTCCTGCAAACCCTCAGTCTCGGGCAAACTAAGACTGTTGGTTACCCTAGTCAAGGCTCTCTACTTAGTGCCTAGGAGACCTTTTCATACTATGCCTAACTTCTTTTCTATACCTCTTTTCAATAGACTAACTTTGAGAAGAACTGAGGCAAGAGCTTTAAAGCCCCCCACCAGGGGGAGGATATTGATAATGGGGCAGGTTATACATGTGCGGGGGCAGGGGTTACATGGGAAATTAATGTAACTTCCACTCAATTTTGCTGTGAATCTAAAATTGCTCTAAAAAATAGTCTATTAAAAAAACCTCCCTCTGGGATTTCTTTTTGCTCTCAGATCTATAAATAATCTTTATTATCTATAGACTAGATCTGCCCCTGGACTCTGCTCTAAAGAGTTTCTTATTCCTCTGGCTCAGATTTCCTGGCTTCAGAAGTTCAACCTGCCTTTCACTTCTCACCCTGTGCCCAGTCTCCTGGGGTTTTGATAGACTGCCCTCTCCCTATCTCGTGGCATTCTGCAATGCTTGCCAAGTGAAGCAGGAAGAGTCAGTTTAAGGATGAAAAGAGCCTCCACACTCCAAGGGCACTTAGTCACCTTGCCCTGATGACTACCTTCTTTTTGAGAAAGTGTCTATGTCATACATCCTCCAATTCCTGTGGCTCTTTGATGAAGCTCTGAAAAAGGAGAAGTTAGCCTGCTTCTCTTCCTAGCTATTCCTAAGAGACAGGAATAGCATCTTTGGGCTGTGGCTGGCATGGAGGGGGAGGTTTGTTATTATCCCTAATGACAGTCCATGGGACTCTCTATCTTATAGGTTACCTCAGTTTAAAGAAGAACCCAAGAACTATATGGGGACCAACATGAAAAAGGTATTACCTGCTGTCCCTCCTTCAAACCTTGATATCCCAACATCAGTGCAATGGGGATTTTCCTGAATATCCTTGCTTAGCAAAAACATGCTTTCGCCTAGACAGGTCTGCTTGGAATCTAGAAATGGCTATCACAACTTTAGTGAGAAATTTATTCTTTCCCAGATACCTCTCTCCTCAACCTTTCCTTTTCAGCCTCTCTTGTTGACCCACCACATAAACTGGTGAGCAAAGTGAGGCTTATTGTTTTGGGCTAAAAATGTATGTTGATAAAGGTGAAGGACCTGCCATCCCCTCAGGGCCCAGCCTTATCAGCAGATAGGAGGCCTAGAGAGGCTATGTCCCAGATCCCATCCTCAGTGCTGGATTAGACTGGACTCATGCTTGGGCTAGTCTCTGTTGATGAGACAGATCGAGTCTGACTCCAGATGAGAAGGAGAAGAATGGTGGTCAGAAGAATGGCCTTTTTCTTTCCTGAATGGAAGCCATGTACCTCACAGGCCTCTCATGAAGATTCTACTTGTAGCCCTAAGAGGTTCTGCCCATGGATATGACCCTTGACTGTTTGGTGCATGCACCTGACCTGCCCCTCTCCCCTGCCATCCATCCCCATTCCTGCCCTGTGTGTCTGAGTTTATTTCACTCTGTTTAAATCGTTCATTTGCCTGTCTTTCACAGATTTCTCCATGTCTCCTCAACAAACTGGAGCTAAGTAGTGGGGAGCAGACCAAAGCCCTGAACCAGTTAGAGAGGGTACTACTCTTTAAGAACCTCAAGGTCTCTCTCCCTCTCCCTCTCCCTCTCCTTTCCCTCTTTTTATTTATTTAAATGTTTATTTTTTTATATGTAACATCTAGGTCCCATTTCCATTGTGTAAAGCACAACTTACTCCTCCCTAGTAACACAGACACAGCATGGCTTTAGAAAGAGTTGCATGTATTTGTAGCTATGCAGTGTGGGGGATTTTCCTGGGGTATCTAGTTGCCTGGAGGCAGAAGGAATCTTTGAACTGGTGACGTAACATGTAATGAGCCTAGATAGAGACATATTGTGAGGAAGCTTAATATCTACCTTTTCCAAGGGAACTAGGAGAGACCTCTAAGCAAGACCCTTCTCTCTTTTACCCTTTCCCCTTCTCACAGCTGGCACAGAGTTTAAGCAGTCCTCAACTCTACCGAGATACTTAAACTGGGTTTGGAGGGAAAAGATAGTCCATCTAGTTGGGGCCTTTTTTTTTTTTTGGTTATCAAAGGGTCATTTCAAGGTTTAAGATTCTGGGTGAATGGAAAGGAGCCAGGTGCCAGGAGAGTCGAGGACATTGAAAATACTTTGGGATTTGCAGAGATGCCCTCTGTCCTTTAAAAGTGAAGATGTAGGGGACCTTAGGGGAGGGGTTCAAGCTAAAGATTACCCTAATCCCCATATTCCTGTCTTAGGGGGAAGAGGGAGAGAAGAAGATATAGGCTGTCTAGGCTCTCTGTCACAAGAGTGAGCATGCTAGAGGTACAGTTTTGGACATCCATGTCATTGAAGATAAAAAGAATTGTGTGCGTGTGTGTGTACACACCTAGCTGGATAATCCATGGGGCTGTGTTCTCTTTGCATGCATTGCCTCAAGTTCCATTTGTGTGCTTGCCTAAGTTGCAGCTCCCTTCATTGGCTTCCTAGCATTTTGCTATGATTATTAACCTAAGACCTGCCCTTTCTTTGTAAAGTTTATGCTGTTCTTTGGAAATATAAAGTTATATGAATGTGGTGGTGAGGGTTCCATGAACACCTATTGCCTACCCTCCACCTTAGGACAGGGAACAACTGAACTTTTTAAGGGCTGAGACATTTGTGAGGACTGGCAGCCTCTTGGCCTCTACTCAGCCAGGAGGCAAAAAACACTCATTAAAATGACCAGGTTGGAGCCAGCCTTGCTGAGTATAGAGAAGGAAACAGGAAAGAGTGGCCCTAGTATGGGAAGGAATCTCAATGAGTGACTGGCTTCTCAGTGGAAGTAGGACTGCCTAGAGTACTTGAAATGGAGGGGAGGGCCTGCCCAGAGAGAAAAGATGGACCCAGATGTTTGTACTTTTTGGAGCTCAGCAACAATTGCCAATAAAGCCAGGAGGTTCTTGTTTTCCCTTATCTCTTGGGCTTCTTGCCTCTCTGCATGTTTGGCTGACTCTTACCCCCAGAACATTTTTGTACCATGAACTTGACCCAGATGAGTTTCAGTGGTTCCTGGAGAGAGTATCCTGTTTCTTGCTTAGTCCCAGTGTTCAGAGTACTTGAAGCTCCATTCTAAGCGTATGACTGCAGGCATTTTGGAGATGGACAGACTTGAAGTGTAAATCCCATATAAGGCTGTTGCTAGGTTACTAAAAGCTAGGGGTGGAGCTCAGCTCCTGGGCCTCTCCTTTATACATGGAGCTATGGGTAGGGAAGAATAATGTAGCTTCTAAGCAAGAGATAAAGGCTATTCAAGTTCTGGAGGACTTGGGGGAGGTTGAGGAAGGGGGTCCTATACCCCAAATGTCAGAAGGTATTGAACAGGCCAAGGATAACATGGGTATGTTTGGCTTTAAGAAAGGGGCAGGGAGAAAAAGTGCTTCTACTTTCTTGAGAGTTACTCTAATGGTTCCTGAAAGAGAATCGCTATTGCCCAGTCCATCAGTCTAGGAGTGGTTTGGTATAACTCTGGAGAGGGACTGGGTTCAAACCCTCACTGAGAAGGCGTCAGGACTAGGAAAACAAAATGAGACCTAACAAAGTAGGTGTAAACTTAGGGTGGAGAAAATGCATAAAAAAACTTACATCTTAGAGTCATCAACAGATGATAAAGGTTTTCCTTTGTGACTAAAAGGAAGCTATAGAAAGACTAGAAATACAGCAAGAGAGAGGGATGTGGAATGGAGCAAGGGTCTAAGAAATCAATAGCCTCACCATCTAAAACATAAAATAGCATCTAGAAAGACCCCACAGTGAAAAGGACGAGAGTCCCACCGATATATAGAAATTGGGAGCAGCATAGAGCAGAGCAACAGCACGACATGACCATCCATCCTTAATTCCACAAACCAGCTAAGATGCCGCTCCTTCCTTAACTCCAGGGAATGAACCTTTGACCAGTTTGATGCAGAAATTCCAGAGAGTAAAGGGTATGTTTAAGATCTAGGCCCAGTTTATGAAGCAACAGGAAAGTTAGGAATTCGGCTGGGAGGGCGTAGGCTCTCACAGATGGATAAGAACCAGGAGTAGGAGCCTTCTGTGCAGATAGTTGAGGAGGAAAGCCCAGGAGACCAGAGCCTGTAGCTCTGACACTCCAGGCACAGGAATCCCTGCCCTGACCCTTTCTGTAGGTGGGTCAGGCACCATCTACAGGACTCAGGATTGGTACCAGGACTCAGGCAGCAGAATGATAATGTGCAAGGGCTGGCCTATCAATGACCAGCCTAAAAGCAGACTGTCACCTTCCATTTGGAGGCTGTCAAGCTGACCTGACCTGTAAAGTGGCCAATGTAGAAGCCAGGTTAGAGGAATTGGAATGGGCTCTAATGGTCTAGATTCTTCCTCTGGCACAAATGCGAAGTAAAGGTTGTTTTTTTTTTAGGGACCAGTAGAACTAAGAGAAGGGAGATTTCTAGGGATAGAATTTTAGTTTAAATACCAGTGCTAATGAGGTATGATATTTCCAGCTGAAAATGAGAGCAGGAGGCATGAGTGACTCATCCAAGTGGAAGAAACAGAAGAGATCCCCTCGGCCCCCACGCCATATGACTAGAGGTACACCAGGTTCAGAGCTGCCCACCTCTAATGGAACCACCTTATCCTCTAACCTAACTGGTGAGTGCTCTGGGTTACTTCCTCTGATTAGAATAGACAGAAGGAAAAATCCTTCCCCTCTCAGGGATTTTGACATTGAAGATCAACTGAGGGGCTTTGGTTTCTTTCTGCTGAGAGTAAAAAAGAAAAACTCCAGTCAGATCCAACAGTGACCACTTAGCAATTCTGCAGTGACTTAAGGTTGCTTTCCTTCCAGAGGAACTCTGATGCTCTAGAGACTAACATATACAATTGTTGGTATGCAGTCTAGGAAACAGAGCTCCTGGTACCATGGAAGGTATGTGCTTCCCACAGAGTCTCTCTTCTTCAAGCCTCACTTACTTCGCTTGGCAGGTGGCATGCCCTTTATTGATGTGCCCACACCCATTTCCTCTGCAAGTTCAGAAGCTGCCTCAGCAGTGGTCAGCCCCTCTACAGACAGTGGCCTGGAGTTCTCCTCCCAGACCACTTCCAAGGAGGACCTCACGGACCTGGAGCAACCTGGCTCTCCAGGGTACAGCATAGCTGCAGAGCCTGGCAGCAGTGAACTAGGAGTTCCTGAGCAGCCTGAGCCACAGGTATGGCTTTGATTTCCAAAGACCCCTCTCCAGTCTTCAACTGTGGGAATTGGCTTGATCCTTTGGATTCTATATTTAAGCCTTGGCTTTAAAGAAGGTTGAGGGTGCGGGGGTTCTTCCCCATTTTCTAGAATTAGCTGTGCTGCCTAAAAAACCCACACCATAATTCACTGTGAGAGGTAGCTCATGGGATTTATCTAGTTATGTATATAGGTAGTACTTGGCAAAAGTGAGGGAGCTGGCCATGGCTTTTTCTGGAAGGTAATAATCTAAATCTCAAGCCTTTGAGAGCTTCTGTTGCTTCTATGATTCTAATCACTATAGGTCAGTGATGCATCAAGAGATGTTTTCTGAGTCCTTCATCATACTCCTGCCCTGAGCCATCTTGCATTAATTCATAGCTCACTGAGCTGGCCCTACACCTGCAGTTCATTAGAGACACTTGGAGGACAGATATTTCAGGGGAGTTAAGTTCCAGTTGCTCTTGCCTCATCCCTATTCCTGTATCCCCCTGCTACTGGTCATAGCAGGAAGGGGCCCATGTGGAAAAGGCCCAGTCAGCATCTGTGGAATCTATCCCTGAAGTGTTAGAGGAGTGCACATCCCCTGCTGACCACTCCGACTCTGCCTCTGTCCATGACATGGATTACGTCAATCCCCGGGGCGTGCGCTTTACACAGTCCTCCCAGAAAGAAGGTAAGTACTCTTGTGCAGGCTCTGCCTCTTCGCCTCACCATCCTGCCCACTAAGCTGCCTGAGCCTAGACTGTCTTGGACCCATGGTATCTACTGGTCCAAGTTCTAGGCCATTTTCTAGTCAGGACATGGAATCAAGCCAGAGGGCTGTTGGCATGGATGGAGCCCTTCTCTAACTTATACAGAGAGGGAGTTTGGTGGACGATAGGAAGTGAGAGGGAAGAATAGAAAGCTTGGGACTTTTAGCAGAAAGGTAGGATCATCAATTCTAATTCCCTTAAATGAATGAGACTAGTCTCCTTACCACCCCAGAAGAAAACATTTTTTTCTTGAAGAGAATCACTTATCTGAAATTGCCTTGTAGAAATGCAGGGCAAGCTAGGCTAGACACTATCAAGCCAGTGTCTTAGCAGTCCCACTTCCCTCGTGGCCTTCCCAGGTACAGCTTTGGTCCCCTATGGTCTTCCCTGCATCCGTGAGCTCTTCCGCTTCCTCATCTCCCTCACCAATCCACATGATCGCCACAACTCAGAGGTTATGATCCACATGGGACTACATTTGCTGACAGTGGCTCTTGAGTCAGCCCCCATAGCCCAGTGCCAATCTCTCTTGGGCCTCATCAAGGATGAGATGTGTCGCCACTTATTCCAGGTAAGACTGGATTTCTAGAGGGGCTCTGAGCCCCTGGCTGTTTTTCAGAGTCTTTCAAGGGCCAGGGAAGCACAGGGGAGTTTGACCTATTCATGAGAAGAGTATAGGACCCAGGAAAGAACTTCCCTCCCCAGTTGGCCAGTAGTCATAGTCAAGAGGACTCCATTAGTTCCCAGGGACTCTGGCAGCCACACGGACATATAGAAATGGCTAGATATAGTCTCCTCAGAGCACAAGACCTTGGTGGAAGCTTCATACAGTTTTTCTCTCCTACTTGTCCCTTATTTGAACCATAGTCAGGTTCAGAAACCTAATGGCCTACCCTACTCTGATCTCCCAGCTACTCAGCGTAGAGCGACTGAATCTTTATGCTGCTTCCCTGCGAGTGTGCTTCCTACTGTTTGAAAGCATGAGGGAGCATCTCAAGTTCCAACTGGAGGTGAGTTTCTCTACCTTGGAAGAAGAAAAAAAATAAGATGTATGGCATCTTCAGTGGGCCAGCTCTGTCATGCTGCAGTGGTGGGATTTAGGGGCTTCTGTAGTAGAGTGCTTCCACACTCCATAGTTTGGTTCATTGGCTGGCCTCTTTAGCAGAGAAGTTAAAAGGAGCCTAGAGAAAACTGGCTGGTTATAAAATGAGAGAACCTAAATGTGAGCACTGGCAGGTAACCTCACCGTGAGTTAGTACAGCTCTTCTGCCTAGCAGTTCCTCTGCAACATAGGCAAGTCAAATTTAATGGCTTTGCCATTAAATTGCAGGAAGGAACTCTGAATAAGACCAGATCAGGCTCATCATAGCACACACAAAAAGGGCAACAGGCAACTTGTTTTGGCATGAGGTAGAGAGCCAGGTCTTATCCCCCAACATGGAGGCCAAAGGGGATATATTTAGGGGATGGAATACCTTTAAATGTCTCTAAATGCATGCCATCCTGGCAGGGCTTCTGCTTCCTGTTTAATATTTTTCCTGTCCATTTTTGTCTCTTCCTATTTTAAATGCCTTCTTTACCAAATGGCAATTACTGGGTTATTGCTAGATGTACATCAAAAAGCTCATGGAAATCATCACTGTGGAGAATGCCAAGATGCCTTACGAGATGAAGGAGATGGCACTAGAAGCTATTGTACAGCTCTGGCACATCCCCAGCTTTGTCACGGAGCTCTATATCAACTATGATTGTGACTACTACTGTTCCAATCTCTTCGAAGACCTCACAAAGCTGCTGTCCAAGGTGCTGAGCTTTATTACAGGCTACTAGAAATTGGTCTCTATTAAGAAAATCTCTCTGGTGGTAGTGAGGAAACAGGGAGGGAAACAGTTGAGAGTTGGGGAACCAGAAGAAGAAAGGCATTTTTTAGGGCAATGTAGAAGATATAGGAAATTCGGGAATTTTTGGAAAAGGATCAGTTAAGTGTAAAGTATTCTAATCTCAAATCTCTTGGATCTGTTTACTTTTCAGAATGCCTTCCCTGTGTCTGGTCAGCTCTATACAACACACCTACTGTCTCTTGATGCCCTACTGACAGTGATTGACAGCACTGAGGCCCACTGCCAGGCTAAAGTCCTCAACAGCCTTACCCAGCAAGAGAAGAAAGAGGCAGGGAGACCCAACTATGAGGCAATAGATGGCACCCGAGAAGCCAGCAATAGTAAGAGGCATTTCTTTGAGGATCCCAGGGTTCTATTCTTATCCTTTCTCTACTCTGAATGCTTTCTCTTTCTTTTATATCATTTCCTCTCGGGTAGTTGCAATTCTGTGTTTTTGAGGTTTGGTGATTTGAATCAATGGCCAGGCAGGCAGGTTAGCAGGATTATAGACTTTTCCCTTTTTCCTCTGCATGCTTTGGATTTTTTACAGAATTATTATTTCATTATGGGGAGAAAAGAAAACATAGATTAAAGGGTAAAAGACTTCTGTCCCTAAAAGCTCCAGTCTCTACCTTCCTCCACCCCCAGAATCTGCCTCCACTCTAATCTTCTCTAACTTCCCTTTGAGATTGATGTTGCGTAAGTGCAAGGAAAGTGACTGAGTAATCTCCTTATTAAATTATAGAATCTAATGCTTGGCTGACTGGGACAGTGACTGCTTGTTTGGGCTTGGGTTTGTCCTATTCGGGGCTGGCAACCTATGTGGGAACATGTAGGTCTCCTTGGCCAGGGATTCAACTTCTGCAGCTCTGCTTGGTTTCATACCCTGAAAGTCTTCACTTATCATCTTCTCTATTACCAGCCGAGAAAGCAGCCAACGATGGAAAAACTATAGGCATGGCCCCAGACATCCCAGGCCTGCATCTGCCAGGTGGAGGACAGCTGACAGCAGAACATGGGAAGCCCGGATGCAGTGATCTGGAGGAAACTGGTGACTCTGTGGGTGCGTACTGATCCTAAGCTCCCTCAACTGGAGGGCTGTGTGGAGAGCAGAGGTAGGGGAGCAGAGACACCCTAGGGCAATACCTGAGTTAACCATGGTGCTCACCTTGCCTTCAAACCCAGAGAAGACATTTGGAGACCTAGAAGATAGGACTTCTAGGGAAGTAGAAGACTGATAAGGATAAGAAAATTTCTGAGGAATCTTTCTTTTTCACTGAAGAGTAGTATATCAGCAACCTTCCCAAAATTATTATCCTGGTAAAAGAGGTCTTATGGGTTTTTCTTTCTCTTCCTTCCATTCCTAGCTGACAAAAAGTTTACCCGGAAGCCACCTCGATTTTCCTGTCTACTGCCAGATCCACGGGAACTGATTGAAATTAAAAATAAAAAGAAGGTACATACAGATATTCCCAGAGCCCAGCCTCTGCCCCACTCTGTCTGGGTGTTCTTTGCAGGGTTTCTTTCCTAGAGGATGAGGGTGAGTCTAGCAGCTCACTGTACAGCTTCCTAAAGCTAGCCTTTAGGCTTGTTGGGACTTCCCCAACCCCCCAGTTTCCTTCGAAGACCTTCCCTTACTCCAAAGCCATGCAGTTAGTCATACCCCATTGTTTTCCCCTGGGCAAATGCTGTTCTAGCTGACAACCAAGTTTTACTGGGGGTCACAAGAGCCCTGCAAGCTGGTATCATGTGGATCACTGAAGGCGATTGGTCATCTCAAGCTGTGGGGTGACAATTGGCAATAAAGAGGAAGTGACATTTTTTTCTGGTATTTTAAGTTCAAATAACTATGTTTTTGGTTTTCTTAACACAAAGAAAACCTCTCTTTAACCCTTTCCTCTTATTATTACTAACCTAAATGACTTTGGTTTATGTGTGCCCTTGATTTCACGGCTGTAACTAGACAAACAGAAAGTTATCACAGTTCACCTACTCTTCAAACCTCAGGGCCTCAGCTAGGAAACCAGAAAAAAATACAGGGAAACCAAGCTAGGCTATAAATAAGATGCTGGCTCTAAACAGATGCCAGGGATGGCTGTAAAACTGTAGAGAAAAAGAACACCTTCTCTAGTCTCTTTTTTCTACCTTTTTCCTGATCCTACAGTTGGAGGAAAGGGGACTCTCCTGTGCATCCTGAGCACTCAGAAAAGGAGTGAAAACGAGCTCCTCAGCCAGTTCTAATGAGACATGAAGATTGAGGAAAGCTAGAGCCAGTATGATCCAGCCTTAGTCCTGGAGTCTCCTAGAACCACCCTACGAGCCTGTTAGGTCCAAGCTATGGACCATGATGAAGTCTAGCCTGCCCTTGTCTGATTTAGGGGTAGAGCAGCTTCTGACATATAATATTTCTCCTCCAGCTTCTCATCACTGGCACAGAACAGTTCAACCAGAAACCAAAGAAGGGGATCCAGTTTCTGCAGGAGAAGGGCCTCCTCACTATCCCAATGGACAACACAGAGGTAGCCCAATGGCTCCGCGAGAACCCTCGGTTAGATAAGAAAATGATTGGAGAGTTTGTGAGTGACCGCAAAAACATTGACCTGTTGGAGAGCTTTGTAAGGTGAGGAAGCTGCAAGAAATGTGGGACATAATTGGTGATCAGCTAGGGACATAATTGGTGATCGCTCCCTCAAAGCAGTCTCAGTCAGTTCCTGCTGGTGACTCAGGTCACACACTCTTCCTCTTTCTATCACTTTTATCTGTTGGACCTGAGTCTCCAGCAAGACAACTTTGGGAGCCACTCCATTCTGCATAGAGGGCCTTGCAAAAGGGTGGTGCAGGAACATATCCTGAGCACAGGGTAGGTTCTGGGTTCTGGGGATGAGGTTTCTAGGCAAGAGTGTGCTGATGTGAAAAGTATTAAGGTCAGGAGTTGTCAAATTCTGGTATGTGTTGGAAATGGCCAGGAGATACCTGCCCTTTGCCAGAGCCCTCAGCCTCCTCAATTACAGTAGGAGAAGATTAAAGAGACTGTGGCTAATAGAGAGCCCAACATTTGCAGCTTACATATCTTCAGCATCTTCCTTTCCCTGTAGCACCTTCAGCTTTCAGGGTCTGCGGCTGGATGAAGCTCTTCGCCTCTACCTGGAAGCCTTCCGCTTGCCTGGGGAAGCACCCGTCATCCAGAGGTTGTTGGAGGCATTCACAGAGCATTGGAGGGTGAGTTTGAGCGACAGGGGCTGAGTCCAGCCTCCCAAGTTAATTTGACCGAGGGTTTCTATGGCTCCAGCTGAAGGACCCAGCTGCTATCTCCTAAGAACGCTGAGAGTGTCATCAGTGAGCTTTCTGTAGAGGGGCAAGGGGTTGACTGCTTTCTAGGTGGTATCTCCCCTCTGTACCAACATTGACCAGTGGGTTGGAGGTGAGGATTTAATTGGCTGGAGAAGGGCATTGACGCAGGTGGGGTCTTTGATTTTTCAGAATTGTAATGGCTCCCCATTTGCCAATAGCGATGCTTGCTTTGCCCTGGCCTATGCTGTCATCATGCTTAATACCGACCAGCACAACCACAACGTTCGCAAACAGAATGCACCCATGACCCTGGAGGTAAGCTTGGGTCCCAGCCAAGGCAAGAGAAGATCCAGCAAGCTTTGGAGATAGCAGAAATGACACGAGATTCTCAGTGAGCACAGTTGGCAGGGTTCTTTCCAAGGGAATCAGGGAGAACTGGCCGATCCAGAAGAGGAAATGGGGTGGATAGATGGGTTCTTTCACTTACCGTTTCCTAAGTCCTATTTACCACAGACCCAGGAATTCCTTGGATGGGGATTCAGCATTGACACATGGTGGGAGGAAAAGCTTATTGGTCTGTCTCTAGGAGTTTCGCAAAAACCTAAAAGGTGTGAATGGAGGCAAAGACTTTGAACAAGACATCCTGGAGGACATGTACCATGCCATCAAGTGAGTGTGTATGGAGCATGGTGTAGTATCTCTGTTAAGGAGAAGCACACTGCTCCTTTTTCCAGATTTTAGAGTCACATCAGACTACAATGACTCATATGTCCTATATTTAGCCTTGGTACTGAGCTGAGCAGGCCCCTCTCTCCTAACTCTCTTCCTTAAAGAAGCCTGGACAATATTGGGACTCTAGTACTTTAAGCCAGGATCCAAACTGCCCCTGCTAAGTGGAGTGTCATGGCCCCATTTCCCAAACCCAGCATGACTGGGTTTTCTAGTCTAGCTCCCAATATGTGTTCTGGGATGGTAGAGAACCCAAGATGGGCAGTGGAGGGTGAGGCCTGGATCAGAGGTGGGATACTTAGTTCTTTACTGCAAATCAGAACAGGTAGAGAGAGAATTGCTCATTTTTTCATACCCAGAAGGAATATAACATCTTACTACAGAACTAAAGGCCCCACTTAGAGACAGGTCCTTGAGATTATGGGGAATTATGGGATGTTTCTTTTCTTTCTCTCTGGTGGGTGGCCAGTAGTGGACAACTGAATTGCAGTTTTGATGACCTCTCATTGATGAAGCGTACCAAGGCAAAGCCCCTTTTTCTAGTTTGGGAGCAGTCAGGTTCACAGCAGTGCACCCACTCCTTCCCTTACTTCCTGCAGGAATGAGGAAATTGTGATGCCTGAGGAGCAGACAGGCTTGGTTCGGGAGAATTATGTGTGGAATGTGCTCCTTCATCGAGGTGCCACCCCAGAGGGCATATTCCTTCATGTGCCTGCTGGCAGCTACGATCTTGACCTCTTCACCATGACCTGGGGCCCCACTATCGCTGCTCTCTCTTATGTCTTTGACAAAAGCCTTGAGGAGACAATCATCCAGAAAGCCATCTCAGGCTTCAGGTAGCTCAGCTTTGGCCTTGGTATTGACCTCCTCTCACTTCTCTGAGCTAATATGGTTGCCTCAATACCACTCTGATTCCTACTCTTATTTTCTTTAGAGTGGGTTCTTCCTGAGTTTTTGAAGGGAGGCTGAAGCTTGGAAAAGCTCAGTCTTAAACAGACTTAAGAGTAAAAGGTTTCCTCCTGGGACTGATTGGGGAAGAATCCCAAGCAAGCCTCCTCAGGGACTTGGAAGGACTGCCCGGCCTTCCAGTGACTTTTTTTTTCTGGGATGGGTGTGATGTTACAGGAAGTGCGCCATGATCTCCGCCCACTATGGCCTCAGTGATGTGTTTGACAATCTCATCATCTCTCTGTGCAAATTCACAGCTCTCAGCAGTGAGGTAAGCAGGGGCAGGAATTTTGTACCTGGAGTTCCAAAGAAGAACCTCTCTTTTAGCCATGGATTACTCTTCTTCAGAGCTGGTTTCTCACAGCATATTTCCTCACAACCCCCTCCCCCTTGACTACAGTAGAGCTACATGCACACCCTAGGATGAGAATAAGTTCACCTCATGTAATGAGGAAGACAGGAGAAGAGATGCCATAGTGGGGAAGGCCTTATCCAGGTTAGCCCTTCTCACTTATGAAGGATTGAAGCAGACAGAGCCAGCAGAAAGACCCTCAGGGAACCGTAGGTTGAGACCTAAGAGGTTCTTTTTTTCAGATACTCACCACGCCCTAAGCTTCTACTCATCATCTTTTCTAGCCTATTGAGAACCTGCCCAGCGTGTTTGGAAGCAACCCTAAAGCCCACATTGCAGCCAAAACAGTATTCCATCTGGCCCATCGTCATGGCGACATCCTGCGAGAAGGCTGGAAGAATATTATGGAAGCCATGCTGCAGCTCTTCCGAGCCCAACTGCTGCCCAAGGCTATGGTGGAGGTAATTCTTGGTAGGATACTAATAGACAATAACAAGGCAAGAGCTCCAAGATTATGTGCTGTCGATCTATGGAAATGATTGAGACTAGCGCTGGGCCTGATGCCTGCTAAAGCTTACCAGTAACACCTCAGATCTTACCAGACCACAGATCTTGATTGGTGGGATGGTTGTCAAGGAAGGCTGGTAGAAGCCATTACCAGTCAACATTTGGAAGGGGCCCAGTCAATAGTGTAGGTCAGAGATCTATAAGAAGAAAGCCAGAGAAGTTGGCATGAGGGAGGAGGAAATGCAAAGGGATGTGGAAAGTATTCTTGACATGCTTTTCCAGGTAGAAGATTTTGTGGATCCCAATGGCAAGATCTCTCTACAGCGGGAGGAGACACCATCAAACCGGTGAGAGCAGATCAGAGGCTAAGGCCTTGGGGAGAGAGGGTCTGAACTCTGGAGCTCACCAGGCCTCATACCCTTCCCACAGAGGAGAGTCGACAGTGCTGAGCTTTGTGAGCTGGCTGACACTAAGTGGTACTGAGCAGTCTAGCGTGAGGGGCCCATCCACTGAGAACCAGGAGGCTAAGAGAGTGGCCTTGGACTGTATCAAGGTAACTGCCTGCCTACCCCTGGTGAACAAGTCTGGACCCCTCCCTACTGTCAACGGAAGAATCAAATCCCCAAGGGCTTATGACCAGAACTGACTCCTTCTGCACTCTCCCTGGTTCTTGGGGAAAATTCTCTTCCCTCCAACCCTTATCACTGACCCCTTCCCTTTCTCTCCTGCCCTCTCCAGCAGTGTGACCCAGAAAAGATGATCACAGAGAGCAAGTTCCTCCAGCTGGAGTCACTGCAAGAGCTCATGAAGGTACAGAATGAAGAGAAAGAAATGGAAGGGTTGGCTGGGTCTGGAAGGGAAGATAGGACAGTGGTGTTTGCCTCAATTTCTGTCAGGGCAGGGCCAATGGCTGCCTACTTTCTAGCCGTTGTTCTCTTCTAGTCTTTGGTCTCAGTGACGCCAGATGAAGAGACATATGATGAGGAGGATGCTGCTTTCTGCCTAGAGATGCTGCTGAGGATTGTGCTGGAGAACAGGTAGAAGGCAGTCTTTAGCAGGCCTCAAACTGGGTTTGTGCCAACGGGACGGAAGCCTGGATCCATCTTGCTGAGTAGGCTCTAGAGCAGCAGCCCCCAACCTTTTTGGCACCAGGAGGACTGGTGCTCCTATGAAAATCTAATGCTTGCTGATCTGAGATGGAGCTGAGGCGGTGATGCTAGTGCTGGGGAACAGCTGCAAATACAGATGAAACTTCACTCCCTGGCCCGCCACCTCACCTCCTGCTCTGCAGCCCGGTTCCACGGCCCAGGGTTTGGGGACCCCTGCTTTAGAGGAAAGAAGTACATGAAGCTATAGACAATGGAAGAGAAGCTTGTTATACCTGTCTGCTTAGGGTATAATATTAATGAGCCCTGAAAGGCTTGGCCTGAATCAAAAAGGGAGGCTTATTGACCAGTGGCCTCTCCAGCTGAAACTATCCTCATCCTTTTCGTTCCTCAGGGACCGTGTGGGCTGTGTGTGGCAGACTGTTCGAGACCATCTTTATCACCTGTGTGTCCAGGCACAGGATTTCTGCTTCCTTGTGGATCGGGCAGTGGTGGGGCTGCTGCGCTTGGCCATTCGGCTACTCCGAAGAGAAGAGATTAGTGGACAGGTAAACAGGGTGTACCTGGGAGGGCAGAAAAGTATGCAAGGAACTAAAGTCACAGTGTCAGTTGTGGATATGACCTGAAACAGTACATTTAGTGCCCCATAGCATGAACCCACTGACCAGCCACAGGGCTAGGGGAATCTAATAGGTGGCATTGAGTCTAGAATGGTCTCAAGTATGAAGCCGGTACTCAGCACCTCTGCAGGCTCCTATAAATCTGTTCTTTAGGGCTGGATGGCTGCTGCTTTGTGGTAGTTCCAGCTCTATACCTGATTCCTCTCATGCTTAGGACCCTCCTGTGATCTCTTGGCCCAACTATAAAAGACAGACAGCATAGAACTAATAAGTGAGTTCAGCAAGGTTCCAAGATATAAAATCAACACAAAAATTAATCACATTTCTATATACTGACAATGTATGGAAAGTAAACCCAAAAACACAATACGATGTACAAGTGCTCAAAAAGACCCCCCGAAATTCTTAGATATATACCTAATAAAACATGTATAGGATCTGTATGCTGAAATTACAAAATGCTAATGGAAATCAAAGAAGACCTAAATAAGCGAAGAGGCATACCATGTACATGGATTAGAAGATACAACGTAATAAAAATGTCAGTTCTCCCCAAATTGATCTATAAATTTAATGCAACTCAGATGAAAATTCCAACAGGGTTTTTTGTAGACATAGATAAGCTTACTCTAAAATTTATATGGAAAGGCACAGGCCCTAGAATAGCTAGACATCTTGAGAAGGAAGAAAATGATATTAAGGCTTACTGTATAGCTATAGTAGTAATAAGACTGTGTGGTATTGCTGGAGGGATAGACACATAGATCAGCGGAACAGAAGAGAGAACCAGAAATGGACCCACACAAAGATGCTCTACTAATTTTTTGACAAAGGTATAAAAATAATTCAGTGGGGGAAGGATAGCCTTTTCAATCGCTGAAGCAATTGAAATTCATAGTTGGGAAAAATGAACTTTGACCAAAGCCTCATTCATACCTTATACAAAAATTAACTCCAAATGGATCATAGATTTAAATGTAAAATATAAAACTATAAAACCTTTAGGCAGAAACATAGGTGGATATCTTCAGGAGCTAGGCAAAGAGTTCTTATACTTGACACCAAAGAACAGTCTATAAAAGGAAAAAATGATGAATTAGACTTCACCAATATTTAAAAATTCTACTTTATCATAGCCCATGTGAAAAGGATAAAAGACAAGGAGCATATGTTTGCAAATTACACATTTGAAAAAAGACTAGTGTCTAAAATATAAAAACTCAAAACACAGCAGCAAAACAACCTAATTAGACAATGGACAAAAGATATGAACAGACATGTCACTGAAGAAGATATACAGATAGTAAATAAGCATGTGAAAACATTAAATGATGTTCAACATCATTAACCAGCAGGGAAATAGAAATTAAAGCTGCAATGAGATATCATTACACACCTATCAGAATGGCTAAAATAAAAATACCAAATGCTGGCAAGGATGTGGGTCACTCATACATTGCTGGTGGGAATGTAAAATGGTGCAGCTACTCTTTTAGCAGTTTCTTATAAAACTAAACATGCAGTTACCACAGAATCCAGCAATTGCACTCTTGGGCATTTACCCCAGAGAAATGGAAGCCTACTTTCTCATGAACTATAGATGAATGTTAATAGACACTTTATTTGTAATAGCCAAAAACTGGAGTTGGCTCAGATGATTTTCAAGAGGTGAATAGTTAAACTGTGTTAAACTGTGGTACATATGTACCATGGAATACTATTCAGCAGTTAAAAGCAACAAACTATTGCTGCATACAACAACTTGGATGAATCTCCAAGGAATTATGGTACATGAAAAATGCCAATCCTTAAAAGGTTGTATACTACATAATTTCATTTATATAAATTTTTGAAATGACATGGTTTTGGAAGTTGTAGACAGATTGCCAGGGTTAAGGATGGGCCCAGGAAAGAGGCAGGTGTGGTTATAAAAGGGCAACATAAGGGATCCTGTGGTGTTGGAACCATTTAGCGTCTTGACTAGTGGTGACTACAAACCCACACAGGTGATTAAACTGTGTAGAACTTCATACACACATGAGTAGAAGTAAAACTGAGGAAATCTGAATAAGATCAGTAGATTGTACCAATGTCAGTGTCCTGGTTATGATACTATACTGTAATTTTGCATAATGTTACCATTGAAGTAAACTGGGCAAAGTGTATTAGGGCCTCTTTGTATTATTATAACTACATCAGAATCTATAATTATTTCAAGGAAATTTTTAATTAAAAAAAACAAACCCTGAATTAAAGAAAAGACCAGCAGCTGTTCCCTAAGTTAGGTCCTAGCCAAACTGTCCTCACTGGCCTAAGGAGTCTGGTGGGAAAGGAGATCAGCCAAGAAGTTGTGTGCCACTTCCCACTCCCCACCCCCACCCCAGGTACTGCTCTCCCTTCGCATTTTGCTGCTAATGAAGCCCAGCGTGCTGTCCCGAGTCAGTCACCAGGTAGCCTTTGGGCTCCACGAACTCCTTAAGACCAACGCAGCCAACATCCACTCAGGTGATGACTGGGCCACCCTCTTCACACTGCTGGAGTGCATTGGCTCAGGTGTGAAGCCTCCAGCTGCCCTGCAGGCCACAGCCAGGGCCGATGCACCTGATGCTGGTAAGCCCCTTCCCAAAGAGAAGTTATGGCCCCAGGGGTTAAGACAGGGAAACAAAACAGGTTATTGCGTTCATCAGATTAAATACCCGCGGCTTCTGCCATCTGCTCCAGAGCTTCCTGTGCCCACTGGCCTCTCTAGCACATCCGCAGGTTAAGCAGCATGAAGGCAAGTAGGCGGTGGAGAAGGCTATGAAGCCAGGCGTACTGCTGTCCTGAGGACTATTTTCTCAGAAACTGTGTCCTCACTGCTACCTTCCTTCTCTGACAGCTGCTACTAGATGCGTCAGGAGCCCAAATTAACCTGCTTCTCTGTTTAGTCAAGAGAGAAGCTGTCCAGACCATTCTTCAGCCCTCTGGTGGCAAGGCTGAAACTAAGCCAGACCAAGAAAAAGGAGAGGCCAGGCTTCAGCACCTTCCTTCTGTGAGCTGAAATTATACCTCTACCCAATGTCCCCATCCTCACCTTGACTCTGCCTTTATTTCTGCTGGCTCAGGGGCCCAGTCAGACAGTGAACTCCCATTCTACCATCAAAATGACGTGAGCCTGGACCGAGGGTACACTTCCGATTCGGAGGTTTACACTGACCATGGCAGACCTGGCAAGATCCACCGATCAGCCACAGATGCCGATGTGGTCAACAGCGGTTGGTTAGTGGTGAGTGAGCATATGGGCAGCGGGTGAGTCTTCCCTCCTTGGCCTATGGGAAAGATTCCTCGTCCTCTGAGAGGACATCTAGGGGAAGATTCAGATCAAGCCTGGGTTCCCAGTGCTTCTGTGTACTTTACAGGTGGGGAAGGATGACATCGATAACTCCAAGCCAGGGTCTGGGCCCATCCGGCCCGGCCCTTCACCTCTGGTCAATCAGTACAGCCTAACAGTGGGGGTGGACCTCGGGCCACATGACACTAAATCCCTGCTTAAGTGTGTGGAATCGCTGTCCTTCATCGTGCGTGATGCTGCCCACATCACACCCGACAACTTTGAGCTCTGCGTCAAGACTCTCCGCATCTTTGTGGAGGCCAGTCTTAATGGCGGTAGGTCACCTGATGAGGGGGCAATTGGGGAGTAGCCATGTGAATATACAAAGGAGAGGGAGGCAAGGGTATCTGTGCCTTTGGATGTGGAAATATGACCTGGGTCTGGCTCTGCTCAGGGTGCAAGTCCCAGGAGAAACGTGGTAAGAGTCACAAATATGACAGCAAAGGGAACCGCTTTAAGAAGAAATCCAAGGAGGGCTCAATGCTTCGGCGGCCTCGAACTTCCAGCCAACATGCCACTCGGGGTGGACATAGTGATGACGACGAGGACGAAGGCGTGCCTGCCAGCTACCATACAGTGTCTTTACAGGTCAGTCAGGACGTAAGTATGACACCCTCTACTTCCTCTCCTCTCCCTGCACCTGACATTGGGAGTCTGGGCGGGGCCAGGGACAGCCAAGGCTGATAGGAAGGGCCCTCAGCTACCACCTCCACAATGTTCCCCTGTCCAAGACCACCTATAAGTCTTTGTTTAATTTTTAAATTAAGGTCTATTTTTCAAATAAGTAATTATGCACATGGTACAAAATTCAAAAGGTACAAAAGGGTAAACAGATAAAAGTAAGCCCATTCCATTCCTGTCCCTAGTCACTAAGTTCCCCTCACCAGAGGCAACGACTGCCACCAGTTTCTTATCTATCTTTCCAGAGTTATTTTGTGTCTATTCAAGGCATAGAAAGTTTAGTTTATGAGCAGACTTTATATCACTAAATAAATGGAGAAAGAACTGCCTTAAGTAGACTACCTTAGAAAAATGATGAAAACACAAATTAGTAAATCTGGCCAGACACTATTGGCCATCAAAGCCTCTAAGCCTGAGGCGTGCTCTCTCTTTTTATAATGAGATTAACATGATGAGTTTTTTTTTATCTGTTAGGTGTAAAAGAGAATCGAAAAGTATCTTTCTCACTATGGGATTCAGAATTATTAAATACCTAGTCCATACTCCTCCTCAAGTCTCCTCTACTAGGAGTTATACCTAGTTTTGGGAAACACTGTCCAGACTGGGCAACTAGCTCATGAAATCAAGGAAGAAGTGGTGAGAGGGGTGGAGCATGGAGCATTGGTACTCGGGGTTCCCTTGAGGACTCAGTCAGGGACAGTGTGGGATAGAGGGTTCACCAGACCTAACCCCACCCATGTCCTGCCCCTCCTATGACTCCAGTTACTAGACCTGATGCACACCCTGCACACGCGGGCAGCCTCTATCTACAGCTCATGGGCGGAGGAGCAGCGCCACTTGGAGACAGGTGGCCGGAAGATCGAAGCGGATTCACGCACCCTTTGGGCCCACTGCTGGTGCCCTTTACTGCAGGGTAAACCTCCTGGGAGCAGGCAGGGCACGGGCAGAGGTGGAGCTGGAACTCGGGAAGTACCAGGATCAGGATGCCTGAAGGGTCCTGAGCCTGTTCTCGCTCTCAGGCATTGCCTGCCTGTGCTGTGACGCCCGGCGCCAGGTGCGGATGCAGGCACTGACCTATCTGCAGAGAGCACTACTGGTACATGATCTGCAAAAGCTAGATGCCCTGGAATGGGAGTCCTGTTTTAATAAGGTAGGACTTCCTTCTAGTCTTAAGGTAAAGTTCAAATCCTTAAGACAAGGACAGCCGGGCAGCCTGAAGAGCCCCTAATGTCAATCCTTGGACTGCATCATACCTTCCCTTCTGCTCTGTACCCATCCACCCAGCCCCTGCCTTCCTTGGGGCAAGGCTGCCAACTACTGCCCCTGCTAGGGAGATGTTGGCTCTTTACCCACCAGGTGCTGTTTCCTCTACTGACCAAGCTCTTGGAGAATATCAGCCCTGCAGATGTGGGCGGGATGGAAGAGACCCGGATGAGGGCTTCCACACTGCTCTCTAAGGTACTGCTCACCACCCTCCACCCACCCATTTTCCCACACACGCCTCTTCCCTAAGAGAGAAGCCAAGGTTTCTGATAGGACCTAGAGATGCAAGTGCTCAGGATCCCCAACTACAGAGGCTCACTGGGAATTAAGGACCCGGGAGGATTCTGGAATTCAGAGGAATCTCCGATCTAAGATTCTCATGCAAGATAGGGCAGGCTTGCCAACCAGCCTTGGAGAGGGGTAGAAGGTGCCTACCCTACCCTTGGCTGAAAGGTGCTGGTGGGGCATAGGTCTTTCTGCAGCACCTGTCTCCACTGCTGTCGCTCTCTACCTTTGCGGCCCTCTGGCTGACCATCCTGGATTTTATGGACAAGTACATGCACGCAGGCTCCAGTGACTTACTGGTATGTTCTACCTCAGCCCGACTCCTGCTGCCTACTTCCCCTCCCACCTGCTGAGAAGACTTAATGTTTCCCCTTGATGTCTACCTCCTCCTTACCATGTTCCCCTGTGCCCTTTTTCCTGTTCTCATGGTCCCGCTGCTACCTGCAGTCAGAGGCCATCCCAGAGTCTCTGAAGAACATGCTCCTGGTGATGGACACAGCAGAGATTTTCCACAGTGCAGATGCCCGAGGAGGCAGCCCCTCAGCCCTCTGGGAGATCACCTGGGAGCGCATTGACTGTTTTCTGCCCCACCTGCGAGATGAGCTTTTTAAGCAGACTGTCATCCAGGGTAGGGAGTTCAGCACAACTTTATCAAAAAGAGTCTGGAGCGAGAGGCTCCATAGTGTAGCAGTTAGCAAGTCTGCTTTACACGTAGAAGGTCTGGGTTTGCGCCCCAGGTGGAGCCACAGACCCTACCCCGGATGCACCAGGCCCCAGGGGCACCAGGCCCCGGGTGCACGCTGTGAGCGTGTGGGAGGAGACACCCTACCTTCAGAGATCCAGTTCTTAAGGGGAAACGACAACATCCATAGGTCAGGGGTGGAAGTAGAGGGGAGGGGAATTAAAGAGGGGGGAAAAAAAAGTCTGGAGCTAACTAGTTCCCTGTGCCCTGGGTGAATGGGAAGACTGGTGGGTAGTCAGGGCTCTGCTTGAAAGAAAGGGCTAAATGCTGCCGTCTGGATTCTCTGCCCTCCCCAGACCCTATTCCCATGGAGCTTCATGCCCAGAAACCTCTGGCCTCAGCCCACCTGACTCCTGCTGCTGGAGACACCAGGACACCTGGCCATCCACCTCCCCCAGAGATGCCCTCTGAGCTGGGGGCCTATGGTGAGTCCCTCTGGGCCAGCCTGCGGAGTATTGAGCAGGAAGCAGGAGGCCTAAGAAGAGGCCCAGGGTAGCTTGGGAGTGCTGCTGAGCATGGGCAGTGAGCCAGGGGAAGGAGGGAACCAGAGAATCCTGTTTACCTGCTTATCATATGGGAAATGGCAAGACCAAATGGGCTATGATGAGCTAGCTGCTTAAGATTTTCAGGCTTGGGAGGAGAAAACTGGGTCAGGGACTTAGAGGATATACAGAAGTTGCCCTTCAGGGAGTCTAGTAAAGACCAGACCAAAATTAACTGGAAGTGCAGCAAAAGAGGTAGAGGGCAGAGAAAAGGTAGCTGGACATTGGAATGCATTTCAAAGGAGACTCCCACCTATGTAGCCTGGGCTCAGGGAACGGGGAGGAACAGTGGTCAATAAACCAGCTAAGGAGTGTGAGGGAGTCTGACTGTAGACACCTTGCTCCTCCTGCAGACTTTGAGAAGCCTGACGACCCTCGACCTGCCAACAGCAGTTCCCTGGGATCACCAGCAGCGTCTAGCCCTAGCAGGCTGAGCCCTACCCCAGAAGGGCCTCCACCTCTGGTTCAGCCCCCACTGATCCTGCAGCCTTTGGCTTCCCCACTGCAGGTGGGCGTGCCACCCATGACTCTGCCCATCATCCTCAACCCTGCTCTCATTGAAGCCACCTCACCAGTGCCCCTCCTGGCCACACCCCGCCCCACAGACCCCATGCCCACCTCTGAGGTCAACTAAGGCAGGCCCCTCAGAGATCAGGACCAGTACTACCAGGCTGTTCCTGGTCCCCCTTCCAGCTGTCCCAGGGGCCACAAACTCTTTAAGCCCAACCCAAGCTGCTGCTGCTGCTGCTACTTGGATGGGGACCTGAAAAAGAACTTTTATAGCCCTTCCTGGGGCCCACAGTCAGGCTGCAGGACCTTCTTCCTCCTCTGCCTTCCATTTTTGGGGGTGCAACCTGAGAGCATACTCAGGTAACACCTGCAGCCTGGCAGCTCTGGGGAGGCATCACTGTGTCCACCCTCATGCCCCTCCTGCCTGTGGTCAGGCATTGAGAGCTAAGCTAACCACTCTGCACTTTGTTTCCCTCTCCCATCCCCATCCCCATTAGCCCTGGGCCACTTCCTCCAGGTCTTCCTCTTTTATTAATTAGTTGGTCAATTTGGAAAGTTGATTGGCACCATGGAGGGTGGGCAGATGGGGCTAGACAGGGGGACTGCCCACAGGAGCAGTACATATGTACATATGGAAAAACGGGACAACAGTGGACTTTTTATGATGTAATAAATGTCTTAGTACCAACATCATTGCTTTTCCCTCTTGTCTCCTTTTTGAGCTTGTGAGTACCATGTTATTAGGATATTGGGCCTTGCGTGAGCAGAAGTGACACGGAGCCTACCAATAACAGTCTGGCCCATGTGGCCCCCACCAGCAGCAGCAGCAGCAGCAGCAGCACAGAAGTGTACCCCTGTCACCAGGGATGTGCCAGGGGTTTGGGCAGTTGTCCTCTTCTCTGTTCCAAGGGAGAAGACACCTGAGACAGCTCAGGAGGGAAACGAGAGCTGAGCTGTGGTTATCCAGAAATCTTCTCTCAGATGCGCCTCATGGTCCAGGAACACAGAGGGCACCTCATGGTCCAGGAACATAGAGGAGCCCATGGGGCTTAGGGGGGCTGTCTTACCCACAGCTGTGATCATGTGTGTATCTGGGCACAGGGCTTTCATTTTGGCCTCAAGTTGAGGAGGGACAGTTTCTTCCTCCCCACAGCCTCCATCCATCCTAGTCACTGGAGCATGATTGGAGAACCCCTCCCCTTCTTTGCCTTTTCGTCAGCGTAAGACAGGTGAGAGTGTGCATTGGGGCTGTGTGGCCGCTACAGGGCTGAGGTGCTGTGGGTGGGATACAGAATACTATGTATTAAGCTTTCCCAAATGAAACATGTATATCCTCTTGGTTTCCTCCACTGTAATGGTCCCTTTTCCCCTCTGGAGGGAGGGGAATGCAGGGAGTGGTACCCTGTTGTACTACCACAGAGAGTTAGGGGCACTCACCCTCTTCATTTGGGCCCAGCTGGCTGTGTGATCTTTCAGCACATGGGGCTTCTCTGTGCTCAGCACAACAATGCGGATGTTACTGGGAGTCTGGACCTCTGTAAGTGCCCTTCTTGGGTGTAGAAAAGGGCTTCTCAGAAATGGAAACAGCCTGATGTGGAAAAATACTGACATGAGACCTAAAGCTCCTACACTAGTTTCTACCTCTTCCCTACCTTCTCCCCCAGTAGTCCAGACCATGCCTGGTTTGTTTCCACACTAACCAGAAGCCTTCCTGCCCTCTGCCCCTGCCCCTGCCCCTGCCCCTGCCCCTGCCCCTGCCCCTGCCCCTGGAGAAATTACAAGTATGACTATACTCATAATCTGTACTTTATGAATACAGAAAAGCCTGGATCTACAGCCAGGAAAACACTAGGGCCCTTTGCTTGATGACAGCTACGATATCTCTTTACAATACAAGCCCCACAAGCTCTGCCTTAGCAGCTACTGTGCATTTCCCTGTGGGGGAGATAAGGTTGGCTGCTGCAAGGAAGTCTGGAAAAACATCTTATGAACAAAGGAATATGACAAATCTGTTCCTCAATTGGTCTGCAAATATTAGAAAATGAGCTAGAGTGACCACAAACTGATCAACTCCCTATCACATATCAAAAACATTTGTTGGAAGTCTTCTGTTACAGAAAGATCAGCTGACGTATACATGACTTGTATTGTTGACAATGTTGTCTTAGAGAAAGTAAAGGAAGCTACAAGAGAAAATATTCAGGCCTTAATTCTGACGAACAAGGAAGAATAGCTTGGTGATATAAAAGTCACACACACACACACACACACACACACAAACACACACACACACAATCTTGTGACCTTGTAGAAAAGTAATACAGTAATTCAGAGAGAAATGCTGTTCTTAATGATGTCTCCTGTAAGAACTCTAGGATAGCAGATTTCAACAAGTTCAGAGGAAAGCTAGAGACCTAAGATCCTACCAGGGAGAAGTGATTTTGTTGGAGCACTCATATCTGTCAGTGTCAAGTGCACTGCTCACACAACCTTGCAGAAGCATTTACTACTCTTACAAATGAGGCAACAGCAACAGAGAGGCCAAGTCCCTGGGAAGTTAGGGAGTTGGGACTCAACCCTAGGCCTGTCTTTTCTGTGACTCTTCAATTCAAAAGTGGTGGTGGTATGGAAACTCTCCAAAACTACAGATTTGACTTAACTATAGAGTTAAACCCATCATAAATTGAAAATATCATAAATCAAAAATGCATTTAATACACCTAACCTACCAAACATCATAGCTTAGTCTAGCCTACCTTAAACATTCTCAGAACACTTACATTAGCCTACAGTTGTGCAAAACCATCTAACACAATGAATACACTGCAGAGTATCAGTTACCTTCATGATCACGTAGCTGACTGGGAGCTAAAGCTCGCTGCCACTGCTCAGCATCAAAAAAGAGTATACAAAAGAGTATCATACAGTAAGCATTTCGCTAGCCTGGGGGAAGATCAAAATTCAAAGTTTCTACTGAATGCATATCACTACCGCACTATCGTAAAGTCGAAAAAGCTTAGTTCAAACCATTGTAAATCAGGGATGGTCTGTATATACATTTTTTGTAGCTTTTCATGAGAAATAAAAGGTTGAGCATCTGAAGAAACAGGCTATTAGCTACCTAAAGAGCAAAGCATTCACTAGGAAACTGGAAAGAGATACAACCAAGAATAAATGTGAGTTTCCCAAGCACATCATAATGATATCAGGAAGAATAAATTACTAGTTAAGTTTGACAGGAGTCAAAAGTTATGCATGGATTTTTGACTGCGGAAACATTCGTGCCCCTAACTGCACATCGTCCAAAGGTTAACTACAGAATTAGCTACAATGGACACACACGCCCCTAAAAAATGCTAGGAACAACAAAAAAATGTGGCCATTCCAGCTCTCATGTATTTGCCTTTGCTAGGGCTCGCTGCTGGTGAGACAAATAGCCTTGAGGAAGCAGAACCCCTCCGCTCCTGGGCTTCAGTCAAGAAGTTTAGTTCAACAGTTTATCACCCTTTTCTTGAAATATTCTTCACTGGGTTTCTGAGTCACTAGCTTTTCTTGATTCTCTCTTGCTTCACTGGCCATGCCTTTTCAATTTCCGTTATTTGCTCTTCCCCATCTCCACAGCCTCTGAACATTAGAATGCCCCTTTGTCCTCGATTCCTTTTTCTACACTCAAATTGCTAGGTAATGTCCACTGTCAAGACTTTAAATACCATCCATTACACTGACTCTATGTCCAACTACCTGGATCATCTCCATTCGCATGCCTCATAGGCTCTCAAACTTAACAAATTTAAAAGGAAAAATTCTTGATTACTCCCCTATAAATCTGTTCCTCCCCCAGTCTGCCTCATATTACTAAAGGAAAACTCCATTCTTCCAAGTTCTTATGCCATACTGACCCCCACTTTTCTCACATCTTGCATCCAGTTCCTCAGCAAGTCTTGTTGCTTCTATCTTTCAGATCTATCTACAATGGGACTACTTCTCACCATCCTCACCAACTACCACCCAAGTCTAAGCCACTACTAGTCTACTGGTCTCCCTCCTACATTCTACTCCCATGATCTCTATCCTCTCCACACAGCAGCCAGAATGGATCTTTTAAAAATATGTCAGAACAATTTCTCTTCACTGCTCAAAACCGTCCCATGGCTTTCCATGGGAATAAAATCCAAATTTCTTTCTTTATCCTACCTAACTTTTCTTCACATATGCCAAACGCATTCTTATCAGACCTTTACGCTGTTAACCCCTCCCCCTGGAATGCTCTTCCCTCAGATATCTACATAACTCACTCCCTCACTTTTTTTAAGTCACTGTTCAAATGTTATCAGAGAAGTCTCCCCTGCCTGCTACATACAAAGCCCTTATCACTCTTTACCCCCTTACCTACTTTTTTTCCATAACACATCACCATTTGACACATTATACATCCCTTTGATTTTTATCTGCAAACAAGGACATTGTCTCCTGGAGTAGGCCTTCACTATTTCTCGGTGAATGAATTAGAGTGGATTTATAGTGCCTCTGCTTTGGGCCAAGTGTAGCGCTAGGACTAAGTACAGCAACAGAGATAATTATTAGGTTGGAAACTGGTGGGACAAGCAATGAAGAGGTTTCCTAAGCCCAGATGGATGAGACTATCGCAACTAACAATAAACTTTGAGTCAGCTAAAATTTCCAGGTCAACATTGGGAATTGTTGGAGGTGACTGATGAGTGTATGGGGGTTCATTATACTATTCTCTCCACTGTTTACATGTTTGAAAATTTCTTTAATAAAGGTTTTCCTTTTTTAATCTCCGGATAAATTATAGCTCAGAATCTTATGACTAAAATAGCTCAACCCTAGGAGTGCTTTTAGAGACCTGTGGAGACTGGAAAAATTCATGCTAGTGGTTTATTAGCACTTTATTTTCAATACACAACTTTTATTGTATTTTTATTGTGTTTTTAAAATATCACAAATAAGTCTAAGGAATCATCTGACATCTTGGCATTTTTGTAGCTGGACAACTTAGACCTTATTCATCAGCCTGCTGAACTGTTTCTTTTTCAGAAACATATACCATCCAAAAATTTTCTGATATCCTTGTTTCGAACTGTTATAGCTTGCTAAATCAAAGCAGCTAAATTTGATACAAGTTGAATGTCATTTCCTTCCGGAATTAACTCATATTTCTGGGCTTGAGATACTGAACAAGCAATGCCTGACCTCATTCGAACCATGCAGATATATTTTTCACTCAAGAAATTTCAGATTTCAAAAAGAGAACCATTCCTCTGAATAACGATGTTGTGGGGGAAGTGAGCATACACAGGTCTCATCTTGTAAAGAAAGCCCAATGTAACACCCTTGATCATGTTCTGTACACTACTACAGACAGTACGAACAGTAGCCAGTTCCTTTCTATTTCCCCACCATTTGTCAACCTGGAGCCTCTTCCTTTTCTTTCCAAGGAGACCGAGTCCTACATTGATGTGATTTGAAGTTCCACTGCAGGGTTCCTCTGGGGCCCTTCGTAATAACCATGTGTTCCTTCATAGTGATATTCACATCTTCTGGAATATCTCGACAGTCTGATTGCTAAGAACAGTCTTTATCCTCACAGTAGATGCAGCCTATTAATATTTTAAAAAGACAATGATAATCAGTGGTGACCAGGACATGTTTGCTAAGTTGAAGTATACCAAACTAACCTCCTTCTATTTTAATTTAGCGGTTAGGGATCTAATTTACAGGGGAATGTAGTAGACACTGTTTCTGGATTTCAGCGAATTGTTGATGGTTTCTTATCATATTCACTTGAAAGGCCCACAGCAGGATGGAAAGGCCTGCTTCGTTTTATACAAATTTTAGGTGAAAGAGCTTCATCCTAGAGTTAACAAACTAGGTTTTAATTCTCCTTCTGTCCCTTTCTGGCTGTATTACTTCACTTCTCTGAGCCTAAGTTCTTCATCGGTAAAGTAAGGTACTATTTACCTCCTAAGGTTGTTGGGGGAAGAACGAGAACTTATATTAAAGTACCTTAACATAGCACCTGACACATTCCATTTGTGGACAAAATGAGAAGTAACAGGAAATAGCCCAAATCAAGGGCCATAAGAGTCTCCCTTTATGCAGAGCTAGTGCAGGCCTGTAATTCCATTATTAAGAAGGTCAAGGGCAAGTTGCAGGAAAGATCTGAAACAACAGCCTGAGTTCCACCGTGAGCCCAAGGTAGGACAACTCCAATAATGGAGATTACTCATGGCAACTCCTAAAGAGAAACTCTACCAAACGAGAGATGTCTAGCCTCAGAGTCAGTACTTTGTGAATTTCTGTACTGACCTTGCTGCCACTAGAAGTGTGAAAACGGACACTGGGAACTATATAAAAGGTGATTTCCTACATGAGAGAAAGTTCGTGCTATTAAGACCGTGGATGCCTTTTTAACTCCCAAACTCCAAATCTCCAAATCTGGATGAATGAGCAAAACCTAAGTATTCCAGATAAACACCTTATTTCCTTCTCCCAAGGCAGAGCTCCGGAGCTCAGGTCTTAAAGTCTGGGCCGCTATGAACTGCCATTTATAGAATAAGTTTTAGGTCCAGATAGTCTCTTCCAGGAGAGAATGAGAGACTGAGAAAGAGAGGACGATTAGGGAGTCTCTTTGCGGTTCCGGACAGGCCGCCAGATGGCGCCTTGGGACTGACGGCAAGATCAACTTCCTCTTCCCGTGACTCTTCCCGGCAGCGGGGCCCTGCTCTGGGCGGTGGACCAGAGGACAGTGCTCATCAGCTTCCCCCTGGGGTTCCCCGGTTTCAGAGGTGGCCAAAGGTTAGGCTCAGCATAAGCCGAGTACCAGCTGGCGCTGCCAACCGTCTGAGGCAGGCCTGGGTGAGTGAGGAGACCGGAGTCAGGGCTCCTCGGCCTGTTGGTGGCGCTCCGTCAGCGGATCCCGCCTCGGGCTGGTGCCTGGCCAGACCCCGCTCCTGACAGTCATCCCCACTCCGCACTCCCCGCGCTGCGCGATTATTTTCCCCCCTAAGGGGCGCGCCTCAGTCGCTTCCGATTGGCTGTGCGCGACGGGAGTTAAACTTTCAGCCAATGAAAAAGGGCATAGGGCGTGACGCACGGAAACGTCACGGGAATTCCCCCCTCCCGGGGGCGGTAAAGGGGTTTTCCCCGCTGTAGTCCTGGTGGCTGGGAGGTGTCGCGACCGGTTCGAGGTGGGTCGGGCCAGGAGAGAAGCCGGAACCGGAGCCGCCGCCGCGGTGAGTGACCAGGTTCAGACCCCCGGGTGGCCGGGACACCGGGAAGGGCGGAGGTAGGGCCCCTAACTGAGGGAGCCCCAGCGATGGAGAGCGGCAAATGCACACACACGAACAAGACACTCGGATACCCATCGACATCCTTGTAAAAAGACACGCGGCCCCGTGCGTATGCTGGCGAGTGCACAGCATCTTCCCTGCACTCAGACTCGCACACACAGGCATACACAAATATGCTCACCCATGCACAGGTGCCTGGATCCATACCCTTCACGTACAAACTCAGTAAGTTCACCTATGTGTGTCCTTACACATCCAAACATGCTCAGACATATGTCCATACTGAGAAGTTTAAGGAAGCTCACCTATATACAGACATGTTCAGTTGCACACGCATTTTGACGCCGAGCACACACAACACGCATGCAAGCACATGGGCCGAAACACACTGTATACCTGTGATGGAGACACACATGTATTACACACAGGCTATGAGACTGGGGTAGGGGCGTGAGCACCCAAAACAGATGCCGTGTGGAAATCAAAGGCTGCCGAGATGTTTCAGGGGAAAGAATAGAAGAGCCCATACCAAAGAGCAGACACCTTTCCTCTACCCTCCCCGCGACCCCAGGGACCAGTTCTCGGGGCAGAACCCCGGGGCCCCCAACTGGGAAGAGCCCCCACCTACAGGCCTTCGGGAAGGAGGCCTTCCTACAGCAGGAATGTCCCCCCAAAAGCCCCCGGGGTGAATCAGCCGTGGCCTCCCTCGGGGTAGAAAATCCCAAGGTTGCTCCAGAATGGGGGAGGGAAGGGGGCGGGAGGCGGGCCTCGCCCCAGACAAGGAGCTTCCCCCAGCTGTGAAAGACCCTCTGGTTTCTGCTCCAGCCCTGGAGGAAGGAGAGGGGACCAACCCCCAGGGGGGCTTCCCTGGTCAGGTTGCCCCTCAGTCCACAGACAGGCTGCAGAAATCCACAGGCCAGCGCAGACCTGGCGCCCCTCCCACTGAGGAGGCGTGGCCAGTTGCGTCATTTCCAGGCCCGCCCCCTCTCGCCCCGCCTCTCCCTGGTATTTTCGGGACTTTCCTAAGCTGTTCTAACTTTCCTGCCCCTTCCCCGGCCCGGCCCATCCCAGCCCAGCCCAGCTCCGGATCTCGTCCTCCACCGGATCTCGCCCGCCACACCCGGACGGGTGGCTGGAGAAGATCCGACCCTCCCCCAAATCTGGAC
>NW_024344378.1:19075741-19078765 GCF_902729225.1 Pteropus medius | reverse complement strand
CCAGGCGGGCGCCTGAAACTCTGGGAAAGAGAACCCGGCCGGAGCCACCAGACAGAGCTGGGCCTAGCCCAGAGACATGGAGAATTGCTACGACCCAGTGAGTCACTCCTTCTGGCCCCAAAGCCGGCCGGCTGCCCCCTGTGTTTGTCTGCGGGTCTGTCGGAGTCCCCTCGGCTCCCCTACACCTGTAATGCCTTCAGTTTATCTCTCAGCCTGCCTGTCAGTCTGTCTGCAAACTGCTTCCAATGGAAGCCCTCTTATGGGCCTGGGGAGGAGTGGAAGTGATTACTGAGGGCTTAGAGAGCTGGGAGGTGGAGAGCCCTGGGGGTAGCTCAGTCAGCTGCTACCCCTGTCTGTCTCCAAACCAGGGTCTGGATGGCATCATTGAATATGATGATTTCAAATTCAACCCATCTATTGTGGAGCCCAAAGAGCCAGCCCCAGAGACAGGTTAGTAAGTCCTCTAACCTACCCTTGTCTTGGGAGTGGTGGGGAGGAGCCCATCTCCTCTGCCTTGGTGATGGGCTCAGAGATCCTGGATCATCAAGGCTCCTCTGTCCCCAGCTGATGGCCCATACCTGGTGATTGTGGAACAGCCTAAGCAGGTGAGAGAATGCAAGGGATGGTATGGGATGGCTTCAGCTCTGGGGCAAATGGGTAGTTGAAGCTGGGTGGCCACAAGGAGGGTCACTGATCACAGAAGCCCCTTTAAGTTGGAATGGTTGGCTGCTGTTGATCAGTGGTGTGGTTGTGGCTCAGGACAGACACTACCAGTCATGGTCACTGCTGGCAGGGGGTGTGGCTGGCTGGGGGCGGGGGGTCTCTTCTGGTCATAATGTCACTCTACCCTGGAACCTTCAGCGAGGCTTCCGATTTCGATATGGCTGTGAAGGCCCCTCCCACGGAGGACTGCCAGGTGCCTCCAGCGAGAAGGGCCGGAAGACTTATCCCACTGTCAAGGTGAGCAAGGATGATGCTTAAGGGGAAGCTAGTGGACAGTTTGCCCAGGGGCATTACTGACAGCCCTCACCCCTCCCAGATCTGTAACTACGAGGGACCAGCTAAGATCGAGGTGGACCTGGTAACGCACAGTGACCCGCCTCGTGCTCACGCCCACAGCCTGGTGGGCAAGCAATGCTCGGAACTGGGGGTCTGCGCCGTGTCTGTGGGGCCCAAGGACATGACTGCCCAGTAGGTGCCCTCTACCCCTGGCTCCCACTGGCATGCCCACTCATTACTTGCCAGTCCTAGGCCCCAGCACACCTCTATGAGCTTAGCATCTGACCAAGGGGAGAGACTTAGGTGGCCCCAGAACTCAAGGCCCCAAGTAAAACCAGAAAAGCTTCCTAGAGGAAGTAGGGCTGAGCTGAGCCCTGGCGGTAGGGTAGGTGCCTCAGGAGGAAAGAACTGCCTGCAAGGCCTCTAACTCCCTCTCCCTCACCCAGATTTAACAACTTGGGTGTCCTTCATGTGACCAAGAAGAACATGATGGAGATTATGATACAAAAACTTCAGAGGCAGCGACTCCGCTCCAGGCCTCAGGGCCTTACTGGTATGGTGGGGGGAGGGTTATGGAAGGTGGTCATGGAAGGAATAGAGAAGGAGTCCAGGGGTCACACTGTGCCCACTTTCCAGAGGCTGAGCGTCGGGAACTAGAGCAGGAGGCCAAGGAGCTGAAGAAGGTGATGGATCTGAGCATTGTACGACTGCGCTTTTCTGCCTTCCTTCGAGCCAGTGACGGCTCCTTCTCCCTGCCCCTGAAGCCTGTTATTTCTCAACCCATCCACGACAGCAGTGAGTATCCTGGCTACCTGGGATGCAAGGCCTAGGTGTCATAGGGCACATGGGAGGCAACCTCAAGTTGTGGAATCAGATAGGTTTGGGTCTGAACTTGGCCCTACCACGTATGAATTATGTGATCTTGAGCAAGTCATTTCCCCTGAGTATGGCTTCTGTCTTGGGTAAATGAAGATTCTAGAGGTTCCTCTACCTCTTGATGATGTTCAGATGATACAAAGTACCTGGCTCCATAAATAGGACCATTTCTCTTACGTCATCTGAAGTAATTGATATCCCACCCCCACAGAGTCTCCTGGAGCCTCGAACCTGAAGATTTCTCGAATGGACAAGACAGCTGGCTCCGTGCGGGGTGGAGATGAGGTTTATCTGCTTTGTGACAAGGTGCAGAAAGGTGAGGCTAGAGCCCAGGCTGGGAACTAGGGATGCTGGATATCAAGATTGGGGGCCAGGACAACTTCAGAACAAATGGCCATGGAGATTCCACTAGGAGCTGTAGCCAACCTTCAGTTTTCCCTGTAGATGACATTGAGGTTCGGTTCTACGAGGATGATGAGAATGGATGGCAGGCCTTTGGGGACTTCTCTCCCACAGATGTTCATAAACAGGTACTCTAGGGCTGGGGCTGGGGCTGGGGGCCCATCTAGGCCAAGGCATCCGTGACACCTTACATCCTCCTCTGTCCAGTATGCTATTGTGTTCCGGACACCTCCGTATCACAAGATGAAGATTGAGCGTCCGGTAACTGTGTTCCTGCAACTGAAACGCAAGCGTGGGGGAGATGTCTCTGACTCCAAACAGTTCACGTATTACCCACTGGTGGAAGGTGGAGCTGGGCTGAAGATCCCAGGCGGGCTGGAGGTGGAGGGCTGGGTGGGAGGGTCCCAACAACTAGATAAGGGAACCTGAGTCAAGTCAGGAGTGGGGAAGGTCTCAGGAAGAGGTGGTCCTGAGGGGCCAGCCTGAGGGCTTTAAGGGGAAAGGGCCATTACCAGCCTTGGGACAGGGCTCTTGAGTGCCCATGAATGGGGGTTCTAACATCTCATTTCCCTCTGCCCCCAGACAAGGAGGAGGTGCAGCGGAAGCGGAGGAAAGCCTTGCCTACTTTCTCCCAGCCCTTCGGGGGTGGCTCCCACATGGGTGGAGGCTCTGGGGGCTCGGCTGGGGGTTATGGAGGAGCTGGAGGAGGAGGTGAGGGGGTCCGTATGGTATGAAGGGCGACGGAGG
>NW_024344378.1:19058787-19075730 GCF_902729225.1 Pteropus medius | reverse complement strand
GAGAGGGGTTAAAAGGGAGAAAAGTTGTGGGGGAAGAAATCTGGGGGAGTCCTAGCTAGTGCCCTCTCCCCACAGCTCTGCCTGTCTCCACAGGTGGCAGCCTCGGCTTTTTCCCCTCCTCCTTGGCCTACAGCCCCTACCAGTCTGGCAGCGCGGCCCCGATGGGCTGCTACCCAGGAGGCGGGGGCGGGGCGCAGATGGCCTCCGGGACGCCTGGCGGGGATGCTGCGGGGGGAGCAGAGGCGATGGCGCCTCCCAAGCCCCCGCAACGCGAACCGCATGCCCCGGAGCTGCTTCAGCGAGGTATGGCCCTCGGAATCGGGCGGTCGGGACGCTGAGGGTAGGAGACCTAGCCTCCGCCCACTCCTCTGTCGCCCCCAGCCCGGGAGTACAACGCCCGCCTGTTCGGCTTGGCGCAGCGCAGCGCCCGAGCTCTACTCGACTACGGCGTCACGGCGGACGCTCGCGCGCTGCTGGCGGGACAGCGCCATCTGCTGACAGCGCAGGACGAGAACGGAGACACGTAGGTGGGCCGGTGGGCGGGAGACGGGCTCCGGGAAAGTTGCGGGTTGCGGGGCGAGAAAGGGACCTTCAAGGAGCCAGGGCTCTAGAGTTGGACAGACCCGCTTTCAAGTCTGCCCATGCTATGTACTAGTTCTCTTCAAGGTACCTAATCTCTTCAGACTTAAGTTTTGTCGACTATCAGAAGGGCACAATAATTGCACTTGACTACCTCAAAAGGTGCTCAGAAAGGATTAAGTTCAGGTGTTGCGTTGCCCTTGGAGACGTGTGGGCTCAACAGGCCCCAGCAAGGGAGATTATGGGGGCACTGGGGTTTTAAGGGTAGAGGATGCACTGAGTGGTTGGGCTTGCTAGGCCAGAGTCTCACACCCCATCCCCCAGGCCCCTGCACCTGGCCATCATCCACGGGCAGACCAGTGTCATTGAACAGATAGCCCATGTCATCTGTCATGCCCAGCATCTCGGTGTTGTCAACCTCACCAACCACCTACACCAGGTGAGGGGCACCTATTGGTGAGGGGATAGGGGTTGGAAGGCAGGTGGGTCTAGGCCAGGGGTGAGCCTGCTTCACTCTGCATGTGTCCCCAGACGCCACTGCACCTGGCAGTGATCACCGGGCAGACCAGCGTGGTGAGCTTCCTGCTGCAGGTAGGCGCAGACCCGGCACTGCTAGATCGGCATGGAGACTCAGCAGTGCACCTGGCACTGCGGGCAGGTGCCAGTGCCCCCGACTTGCTGCGTGCACTACTGCAGAGTGGAATTCCCACCATGCCCCAACTGTTGCACATGCCAGACTTCGAGGGTGAGTTCTTCACCTCATCTGGACCAGGGACAAGGGTGGGAACCAGGGAAGGTAACCGGCGAGTGCCTAGAGTGAACATGAGGTGTAGAGATCAGCTGGTCAGGAGGCCCCATTGGGATCACAGCTGCAGGCTGAGTATCCTGTGTCCCTAGGGCTATACCCAGTACACCTAGCAGTCCGTGCCCGAAGCCCTGAGTGCCTGGATCTGCTGGTGGACAACGGGGCTGAAGTGGAGGCTGCAGAGCGACAAGGGGGCCGAACAGCTCTGCATCTAGCCACAGAGATGGAGGAGCTGGGGTTGGTCACCCATCTGGTCACCAAGGTGGGAATGAAGACTGTGGAGGGACCAAAGATGGTGAAGATGCAGGATGAGAGGCAGCTAGTCTGTTGGTGCTGTAATCAACCACTCCCTTGCACTCCACAGCTCCGTGCCAATGTGAATGCTCGAACCTTTGCGGGAAACACACCCCTACACCTGGCAGCTGGACTGGGATCTCCAACCCTCACCCGCCTCCTTCTAAAGGCTGGTCAGTCTCACCCTCATGAGCATATGAACAGGGTCAGGAAGAGGAAAGGGCAGGGCTCCCATTCCCCCCACTTTGCAGTCCTTATTGTGGATGAACTCCCATTGTACTTCCCGCCCCCAGGTGCTGACATCCATGCAGAGAACGAGGAGCCCTTGTGCCCACTGCCTTCACCCCCCACCTCTGATAGTGACTCAGACTCTGAGGAGCCCGAGAGGGACACCCAAAGCAGCTTCCGGGGCCACACACCTGTCGACCTCACTCGCAGCACCAAGGTGAGGCCAGCCCGGGACTAGAAGTACCGGGAAACAGGGAATCTGGGGTTAGGGATGGGGTCGAGTATCTGGTACCTGGGCTTTAGGACTGGGATGGGAGTAGTCAAAGCTGAGGCTGTCTCTCCAGGTGAAGACCTTGCTGCTAAATGCTGCTCAGGACACCATGGCGCTCCCCCTGACTCCGCCTAGCCCTGCAGGTGAGATCTCTTCACCCATTGCCAACCCCTAGGCCCCTGCTCACAGAGGTCTCTTCTCCTTCAGGGCTTCTGAAGGAGTCTGCCTTGTCATATTGCCGTGAAAGAAAGGTAGTGTCCAGGTGTCTGTGCCTATGACCATCTCTGGAGGTAATTGACACATCTGTGTGTGTCTCCCTCAGGGCCAGAGCTGCCACTAGAGGATACAGTCCTGCAGAACCTGGAACATCTGCTAGATGGGCCAGGAGCTCAGGGCAACTGGGCAGAGCTGGCAGAACGGCTGGGGCTGCGCAGCCTGGTGGACACATATCGAAAGACAGCCTCGCCCAGTGGCAGCCTCCTGCGCAGTTACAAGGTCAGTCAGGCCCCGTCCCCTGCTCCATGCCTGGCTTCCTTTCCCTAATCTCAAATCCCATGTGCTTCCTTGGCTCTAAGGCTCCTCTTACACCTCTTCCTTCTCTCCAGCTGGCAGGTGGGGACTTGGCGGGCCTGCTGGAAGCTCTGTCTGACATGGGCCTAGAGGAGGGAGTGAGGCTGCTGAGGGGTCCCGATGCCCGAGACAAGCTGCCCAGCACAGGTAAAGGGGTCCTACAGGGAAGATCGATCTGGGCCTGCAGGGTGGGAGGCCTAAGGCCTTGACTCTTCCCTATCCCCTTCCCTGTGTCCACTCCCCCAGCAGAGGTGAAGGAGGACAGTGCATACGGGAGCCAATCAGTGGAACAGGAGGCTGAGAAGCTGGGCCTGCCCCCTGAGCCACCAGAAGGGCTCTGCCATGGGCACCCCCAGCCTCAGGTGCACTGAACTGCTGTCTGCCCACCAGCCTCCTTCCTGGGCCCCTCTGTACAGTATCCCCACCTATTCCAGTTCTTATTTAATACCCCATGCCCACCCCTCAGTTGGGGTAAATAAAGGATTCTCATGGGAAAGGGAGGGGGCCCAGCCCCCTTCTCAACTTATGGCAGCCCCTGAGTGACTCTTGTCCTACCCTGACCCCAAGCAGGCACTGGAGAGAAGAGGTCCAACCAGCAAGTCCAGAGCAATTTTAATGAGGGTGGAGGCTGTACAAAGGGCAGGACCCACTGAAGGAGGGGAAGCAAGGCCATGCTACCCCTGGCCTATGTATGGGGGCCTGGGCATGGACACCCTTCCTCCACTTCTGGAAAGAGAGAGGGTGAGCCCTCAGGGAGAAAGAAGGGAAAACCAGCTCAGCTCCAACTCCTGGCCTCTGTCTGAGCCAGGCCCCAAGATGGAGAGGAATTGCTGGTGTCAGGGGTGGGGATGGTCTCAGCAGAAAGCGGAAAAGTTGTCAGGCCTCCCCCCCCCAAAAAAGCATCAAAAGTCCAGAGGTCCTGGCCCCTCCCACCCAGCCCCCAGTACGAAAAGTGCAAAACATTATCACAAAAAGGGGGTCAACTTAGAGGGGCCCTTAGCCTAGGCTCCTGAGGCCAATGCCCTAGCCCTGCCCTGCCCCGGACACCGCGTCCGGCGCGGTCGGGCCTTGGGCTGAGGAGCCCTCAGGGGTGGCCCGAGGCCAGCCCCGGGCTCAGCAGGTACCCAGCGGGCACCACCCCCCCGCATGCCCACCCCCAACTCAGGGCTTCTGCCGCCTACTGCCTGCCCCTGTTCGAGGCTCTGAGCCATGACACTGAGCCTGGGGCTGGCTGGAGGTTTTGGGCTGCAGGGAGGGACTGGAGTGAGGTGGGAAGACTCCATCCTCCGTGCTCCCGGCCTGGGCCAGTGCTGCCTCTACTGCATCCAGCTCTTCACTGCCCGCCTTTAGCTTGACCCGAAGCAGTGCTGCATATGTGCCATAGCGGGATTTCTGAGGCAGAGGGGCAGGGGCTGTGAACCCACTCTCCACCCTCTGCCCATCCCACCCCATCTCTACCCTGTCTGGACCAGGGAGGGACACTAAAGTAGGCTAGGAGGTGGCAGCTCCTTGCCTACCTCTAAAGCCCCCAAGTACTGACATGATACCCTGGTAGGCTGGTGATCATCTCTGGGCTCTTTCAAGACTGCCAGTTTTAACAATGTTTCTTAAGCCTTTACCAGAGTTAGGAAAACTGAGCACGTGACAGACATCTCCCTTCATTACCCTAGTGGGTATAGAATATTCTTCCAGTTCCACAGAAGAGGAAACTGAAGCTGAGAGAGATTAAACAAACTACCCAAAGTCACCCACCTGGTTCCACTCTTAAGAGTCCATTCCCTTAACCACTAGTCTGAGCCTATATTTGGGGACATGGAGATCCTGCTAATGGAAAAAAGCGCTACAGAGGTGCCTAGGCTGGGAGGCTCACCTCAAACTCCAGGTAGGCCTCCTTTTGCCGCTGCTCCTCGGCCTCCTTACCCCGGGCCTTCTTGCCCAGTTGGGCTGCCTGGTGCTCCCGCAATTCACTTGCCATAATCTTCAGCTTGGCTTCGTGGGTTCGCACCTGCTCCTCCTAGAAGCGAGAGGGAACCCGGTCAGGGTCACTCTAGCACATACAATGCCTTTATGCAAGTTCATTTAAAAGGAGCCCCTTCCTTTGGATGAACAAAGCACTATGTCTGGGTTCACAGCATAGCACGTGGAGTAGAGGCTGAAACTCAGGCCCCCCCAGCCATTGTCCCAGTGCATTAGACATCTACACAGTCATACATGGTAACCTTGAGTGTAGTCAGCGTGGGCCAGCCCAACTCTATCCTACTGGCCAGGTGGACAGAACTAGGGGTACCTGAGAGAGGCGGGTGGCAGCACTGGGCAGCAGAGGGCGGCTGAACTTCTTCTGGGAACTAACAGCAGCTGGGAAGGGGGGTGCAGAGAACATGGCAGCCACCACATTAATGCGAGTGATCCAGGACTGCATCTGCTCCAGGCTCCTGAGGAGATAGCACAGCCACTTGGGACCTGGGCCCAGGGTTCCTGGCCAGGGGTGCCAGTCCGGGGTCAGGATGTGGACTGAGAAAGAGGCAATCCAGGGACAAAGGAGGGAAAAAAGTTGAGAGTGGGGTGAAGGGGTCTGGGATGGGCAGGAAGAGGGCACTCACGGGGCCTGGAAGAGGAATACCCTCCAGTCAGCTGTGCGCAGGTAGAACACATGGGGCCTCTTGCTGTAGTCATTGGCACGAGTGGCCAGTGCGTGGTGGATGCTGATGGCATTCTTAAGCTCTGCCTCTGATAGGGTCTTCCCAGGCTGGTATTCCTCCTGCAGGGGTGCCCATCTCGTCCTGGCCACAGTCCCAGCCTGGCCCAGCCCAGCTCAGACCCACTCCCCGGAGCCAGATAAGCCCCCACCCCTTGGGCTGGCCCCGCACCTTCTGCAGGTAGAGGATCATGCCCTTGAGGATCCCGTGGAAGCTCTTCCAGCCCCTCTTGCCCCGAGGTGCTGGGGGAAGGAAGACAGGTCACAGAGGTCCTGGGACAGGCCCACTCCCATCCATCCCCCAGACCCCACTGGACCACGTACTCTTCCTGCAGTCAGGATCGGCGTGCACCTTTCGCACCAGGGCCCCGTGCTTGTAGACTGCGGCCCCTGGCTCAGGAGTCAGGTCCAGGAAAGGGCTGGAGCCACTGCCACTGCCCCCGCTGACCCTTTTGATGACCTTGGGGTTGGGGTCGGCCAACTCAGACAGAGAGCGTCTCAGCTCCTCCTCGTCTCTGCAGGTGTGATCACTTCAGAAGGGGCTGGCCATGGAGCCACAAACCCCCCACCCTTCAATCTTGGCCTCTGCCCACCCAGGAAAGCCCCTCTACTGCTTGTAGAGATGGGAATAGGGAAACTGCTGCTCTCAGAAATGTGGCTCCCTTCAACCTGAGGCTCCTGGAGCCATGGATCCCACCTCAGACCAAGTCTCTCCAGGGGTAGCTGTGTCTCCCTGCTCAGATCACGGCTCTTTGAGGCAGCACAGTTCCTTCATATTAGAGCTCTCAACGGTAGGGCCATGTCTGTCCCTTTCTTCTCTCACATGTAACCAGCCCCATCCTCTCCATTTCTGCACACATACACCCCCAAACCTCGCACCCTTCTCCACCAGGACAGACACATATCTGACTCAGCTATCTCAGCCACACCCAGCACCAGCTCATAGCTTGTTGGCTAAATGGTGGCAGAAGTAGCTGCTTCCTGGTGGTCCCCTAGCACATTCTGGACTGCAGGCTCTGTCGGTATCATGTAAAAAGTCTGATTCTTTCTGGTCACTTTCTTGCTCAAGAACTTTCAAGTTCCCTATTGCTTCCCACATGCGACCTATATTACACCCCCGCCAGCCCGCTCCTTCCATTCTCCATTCTCACCAGGCCTGCCTCTGCTTCATCTCCCCATGCCACACTCATTTCAGCCACTACATATTTGCCTCCTAAATATCAACTCCCTTTCTCTCCCCAAATGCTTCCCCTCCTTTAAGGCTATGCCCAAGTCCCAGTCTTCTAAAAAGCTTCCCCTGGTCTTTTGTACTACATTCCTGACCTCTGCTTCCTCTGAGGTCTCTCCTGCCTGCTGGGAGTTCCCAGCTAAACTGAACAGTAACTAGACTCTCAGCAGATACCAGGAAATATGAGTGATCTATTGACTGTTTACTTGAGAGCTCTACCCTGACTGGGGGACCCAAGGCTAAAATTGGACCTCTTCTCTCAGACCGGACTCTTCCAAGACTGACCCTGAGTCTGCTTTCACTGGGACTGCCAAGAGTAGATAATGTGTTCTGTAACACTCTGGGCTCCCTAGAACCAATGGGGGCGGGGGAAGCTCACACTATTGGTCAAGGCCCTACCTGCAGAGATTTCTGTTTTCCCACTAGGGTTGCCAAGGGACCTCCCCTTTTTGTTTCAGCACCCATTCTCCCAGGCCAGCTAACAGTGGCCACCCATCCCAATCCAGCTTGTCATAACAACCCAGCCAGAGACAAGACACAGAACCCCAAGTCCGGCCAGGCATCTCCAAAGAAGGAAGTGAGGCTACCTCACTGCCTCTCATAGCCTCACCCACGTCCCCTGTCCCAGGGCCCCAGGACTCAAAGGGCCTACCTCAGCTCTCTCAGCCTCTCCAGGCTGACCCTCCCCCACTCCTCATCTCCACCCCACCCCACAGTCCAGGACTCACATGGCCCACTGCAATTTTTCATTCTTGATGGAGCTGTACAAGGCCTGGGGAGGAAGGAACAGATCAGGGTAGTATGAGTCAATCTTGGAAGGAGGTGCACCATGTACCCCGATACTAGAGCTCAGAGCTCTCCTTCCCAACCTGGGGGAGGAGACAGAACTGGGCAAGGGGGCAGCAGAGGGTAAAGACAAGAGCAGGCTCTGGAATGGAGTAATAGGACCCAGGCCCAGCTCTGCTACTTTAGTTGCATGACTTTGATCAGGTATCCATGAAGGAGAACAAACACGGTAACACATATTTAATGAAAGATAGCAATTAGCATAGGGCATCCTGGCATATGGTTGATGCACAATAAATGACAGCTGCTATTAATATCTTTACTGTTGTTATTACTGTTAAGGGGTTATCCTGCTGAGACCCTGGGTGGGAGAAGCACAGCTCTGAAGGGAATGGAAAAGAACAGCCCAAGAAGCTCCCCTTTTCTCAGCCATGTGCTTTGGGTCTGTTTCCACAGGATAAATCCACACAGAGCACAAGGGAACACAGGCCCAGGAAATAGGACTCACCCTGTAACCTCCTTCCTTGGGTAACAGAGAACATACTCTCATGGCACCCAACCCCAGGACAGGCTGAGACCTTCTCCCAACCCAGACTGCCCAACCAGGCCAAATGCCAGGGTGGTTCAGCCCCTTGCCCACTCGCACACTTCATGTTCCTAGGAAGTGAACACTAGTGTAAAAGGCAATAGTTTTAGTTTCCAAACCCTACACACCCCAAACTCTCTGTGAGGTCCTGAACCAGTCACTTCCCCTCTGTACAGTTGGTCCGAGGGACGTATGGGGGCCCTGGGGTGGTCAGAGGAGAGAATGGGCTCCAGGAGTAGCATAGAGGACCCCTCCTCTTGGGAGTGGCCTGCAACATGAATCCACACTAGTGCCTCCCACTGTCGGGGTGCTTTTGACAGCCTGTCTGTGAGTGGGTGTGTCCCCAGTATGTGTGTGTTGGGCTTAGTGTGTGGCATGTGATGCTGTCTGCGTGTGAGCTGGGTGCAGTAGTGACGTCGGCACCTTCGTAATGGGATACAACCCCCTAACACACCATACTCTCTGACACTATCACTGCCCACTGCCATGCCAAGCGGCCCACATGTGCACACCCTGTTCAGGGACGAGTACACCCCACAGCCTCCATCCCACACACAGCACAACCCAGTCTTATGCACATATACCCTCCCAGCATACACTCAGCCCAAACTCAGCATAGCTCGGCCCCTAAACCCTCACTCTCCAACTCTCTTGGCCAAGAGGCTGAAGTGGCCACCGACATCCAACCTACAATTCTTGTCTCCAGCGTTCCAGTTCATCCCCTGCCCCTTTTGGCCCCCAACTATGTGACTTCCAAAGTCGCAAACCCCATCCACTAGCCCCCTCTCATGCTCCCATCTAGAAGACCCAAAGACCCTTTAGTTTGAGATGCCTACCTTGATCCAAGGGGTCTGTGCCCTTCCCCCTCCAATCCATGCCCATCCCTGGCTATCCATGGGCTCCATCGCTGCTGGGCTCCCTGCTCAGCCCCACTGATAACCCCCTTGGCTCATGCTGCCTTTGGTGCCACCTTCTAGTCGCCCCTCAACCTCAGCCGCCCTCGGCAACTCCCTCGTTCGCCCCCCAGCCTGGCGTGGGCCGCCGCCCCAACGCCCTCACCGCCTTTTTCTTCTTGCGGCTCTGCAGGCGGCTGACCACCAGGTCGGTGTAGAGCACGGGCTTGAGACTGCGCGAGCGCTGCGGCCAGCCGTAGCACAGGGTCTCTGCGCCGCGGTGGGTGCGCCCGTAGCGAACCGAGCAGAGCGAGCGCGAGCGCAGCCGCCCGGCGCTGCTGTGGATGCTGTTGACGCCGATCATGCTGGCCTGGCCGGCGCGCCGCGGCCCCCGGCCATGCCCCCCGCCCACCCTCGGCCCCGGACGGCCCGGACGGCCCGGACCGCCCGCGGACAGATTCCCCGACAGCCGGCACGAGCGGCCCAGCCCGGCCTGAGCCCGGCCCCGCTCCCACCGACGCAGGAGCGCGCGGCGGCGGTGGCGCTGTCGGCTCTGCAGCTTGGCGAGCGGGAGGGGGGCGACAACGGGGAGGGGAGGGCGAGGGCTGGGGCGGGGACCGCGCAAAATGGAGGCGTCTGACCAAGAAGGGGTCCGCAGTGCTCCGCCACGGGAGAGGGGCCTGGGGAGGCCACTGGGGGTCATCTGTGTGGGAACCGGATGCCCAAGGGATGCTGGGGATGGCACTGGGAGGCCCTAGGCCCAGGGCTGGGAAGGCGGGTGGATCCTGTAGGGTCTGAAGCGCTCTCCTGGAATGTCAGGGTTGGGGGCGGAGGGCGGGGGGGGGGGGGAGTGGGGAAGGCGGATATCCGAACGCCTCCCTGCGGCCCTCTTTTACCCAACCAGGAGGGGCCATGAGGCGAGATGACAGCACAGGACGGAGGCAGCCTGGGAAGCACACTGTCCTCTTCCAACTCACTGAGCCGCAAATACCTCGAACGCCCATGTATATAGCCCAACCCATGTACACACACCCCAATTTAAAGATATACACCCAACTAACCAGATGCACCAATTTACATTCATCTCTACTCACGAACACTACAAATTCAGATGCACACCTCAAAATTTAGTCTTTAACCCACAAACACACATCCTCTACTCACAGACACATGTCGTAAGACAGCCAATTCACAGAAGTACACTCCAACACACGTAAACACCCAACCTACTCCCCAACTCATACACACACTCTAAATAAGCCCTAAAGCACAAACACGTCCTAACTCAGACAAACCCCCTTGATTCACCAATACCCTAAATCAGACACATACAACTCAAGCATACCCTCAACTCACAATGGACACCCCCAATCAGACACATTCCCAAACCCAGAAACCCCACACAACCCAAGCTCACAGATAAGCTCAATAACACTCCTGTGCACATTTCTGTGGTGGCTAAGAGATCCCTTTGCCAACCCTGGGGGTTCGAAGTGAGTTCAGGCCTCCCAGGCTGAAACACCACCCATGAGGGAGAGGAGTGAACCCATGGGACCAGGACGCCCCCTCCTCCTCCCATTCATACCAGTCCCTGGGCAGCTAACCCCTCAAGTGCCGGTGCCAGGGCACTGGGCCTGCCCACAAAGGAGCCAGAAGCACAGTATCTAGTCCTAGTTTGGCGCTAGTTTGGCTCATTGCCAGACCTTTAAAAAGCTTTTGTTCCTCTCAGGCCCCTCTACATTCTGGCAGTAGAACCAGGATGGCCTTAGTGATGGTATACCCTGGGGCGAACGAGTGGCTGGGAAGGAGAGAAGCAGTGTACTTGTGTGCCACCTACCCCACCCTCGTGCAGGGACACCTCCCATCCTCAGTGAACACTGGAGAGGGGCATTGATGAAGGCGAATGCAGGGTCCAGGGCCTCCTGATCATGTGTTTTCAAGAGCCACCTTCCCTCCCCTCATTGTGCAGCCAGACTGCACACGAGTGTGCATGTAACTGGAGAACCTGTGTGTGGGGCTGGAGAGAGGGGGTGGTCCTCCAGGCTGAGTCACAAGAGTCGAGGCTCCTTCAGCAGGAGCTGGGGGGCCGGTAGGCCCTTCACCTCACCTCCCTGGAACACCGATAGGTCCCCCCTATCCCTCCCCTCCAGCAACCTGTATCCTGCCCCGCCCCCAACCTTGAGCAGCTCCCTGGGGAAGTCTCCGCCTTCGTTGAGGCCCTCCAGGTTCCCGATGAAGTCTCCACAGGTCATGCGCTTTCCAATATTCTAAGGAGAGAACAGAGGCCTGTGAACTTGGGGAGTGCCTTTCACTTCCCGGGCCTTGAAATCTCTGGATGGGGTCTATTTTCCAGGGTCCCTCCCATCAGACCCCACTCACGTGTCCGTGGAGATCAGTATTGAGTAGCATGAGGGCGCAGGTCAGAGTGTGTGCACCATCTAGGGGAGAATTGACATTCAACCTCAGTGACCTCCCAGGGACTCTTCCCATAGTTATCTTCCCCAGCCTTCCAGCTCATCCCTTGCCCCTTTTTAAGACCCCCTTTGGCCCACAACTATCCTTTTGTAAGTCCTGAACCCCAGTAGCAAACTGCCCCCCAAGCAAAGACTCTCATCCAGCAGATCTGTCAGAAGGGACCTTACTCTTCTCAGTTCACCCTCCCTAGCTCCCTATGGTGCTGGGGGCTGCCCACTGCTTGCTCCCTAACAGCCACATGCCTCTGCGTCGCTGCACTAAATGCAAGCAAGTGGGCCCCACACAGTTTTGCAGACTAATGCAGCCAAACAGAATCTCCACTCAAGACAAGCACTGTCATGCCCATGTATGTGAACAACGACATGCAAACACACCTGCCACACAAACACACCTGCCACCTGCCTTTCACAACACATGCTAGACCCTAACAATATGCCTGCCCGCACGCATAGTTCCACATTGATGCAGCCATGTCAGAACTGTCTGCACACATGCAAGTTCGCATGCCTGCAAGCTTGTGCATTTGTTCATTCCTGCATACACAGTCATGCTCCTATGCACACAAATAATGCCCATTTGCCTCAGTGAACAGCCAGGAAAGCCCTGCCCCTGGCCTCCTCACCCTCTGAGGACAGAGCTCCAGGATTGCACTGGAAGTATCTCTGGGAGAAGTGGGCCAGCACACGCTCCCGTTCCTGGGTTTCACCCATTAAAGCCAGCTCCTTCAGAAATACCCTGGGGAGGAAAGAAGAGAGAGCATGTCACCCCCATCCATGGTCCCCTGACCAGGCAGCCCTGGCTCTTGGCTATGCCCAGCCAGCTTGGGAAGGTTAATGTCAGGGCAGCTTAGGGGAGGCACAAGCTGAGGAGGCGTAGCGGAGGCTCTGCACACCAGGCCTGCCCTCAGAGGGCTCAACACCCACCTGAGAGCTTGGTCCAGAGTCATGCCTGTGAAGACAAAGAACTTGAGGTACTCGCCAGCCACCAGTTTGCTGAAGTCATTGCTGTGGGCAGAGCAGAGACAGATAGAGTCTCAAGGGGAAGTGTCAAGGGGCCAGGTGGGGGTTACCTAGAGATCTGGGAGCATTAGATAGAGGGTATGTGGAGGTGCTGCCCACAGGTTGCATCCCCCTCCCCCCTTCTCAATAGCAGCCCAGTGGCTTTACTTCTTGCCCAGGTGCCGGGCCACATCAGCCTTCCTGAAGCCATCTAGCCGGTACAGCCTCTTAGCTAGGCGCTGCGCAGCCTCCAGGTCTGCTTTCTGTCCATTGGACAAGGTGTCTGTGCTTCCCAGGGCCAGCCGCTCTGTGCTGTCCAGCTCTGAGTCTGAGTCGGATACCAGCTGGCTCAGGGGTGGTTCACTGCCAGGGTAGAACACCAGCTCAGAGGTGGGGCAGACTCTCAGAGGCCATCCAGATCCTTCCTCTGCCTCCAGACCCGGAAGACAGAGAAGAGGAGACTGGGACACAGGGAAGACATTTTCTTTTCTCCAGAGAAAGAGATTGTACAGGTTTCCTCCATCAGCCTACTCCATCGTTACCACCTCTCTGTGGAAAGTCCTGCCTCTAGTCTAACCCACATGCATCTTGCTGCTGTGGGAGTTCTGGCTGCTTCCCCAAAACTCCCTAAGTTTGTTATTAGACATAGATGCCCCATCCCCACATTGGCTATACTCAGAACATAGTCTTTTATGTCTGAGAATACAGGCAAAGGTGGTATAGATAGGATGTCAGAGAGGAACCGTAGATGGTCAAACAAAGATTTAAGGGCAGCATGGACACCTTCCTGCTCCTATGTCTTTCTTCCTCATCCTTTTAGGGAGACGAGCTTTCTCCTTGCTCTTTCTCTTTCACCCACAAAGAAACAATCTCTAGGGTAGAGGGTTCGGGGGTCAGAGTGCACCCCCTCATTCCCTGTCTCCTCCTCTCCTTCCCTTCCCACTCCAGCTGCTCTACTGGCAAAGCCACCTGTCACCCAGAGACAGAGGCCGGAAACTCCTGGTTGCTAGGCAACCCTGTCTCCCTGGCCACCCCCTCCTGTTGCCATGGCTTCCATGACTGAGAGGGTAGCTGGCAGAGGGGAGAGCAGAAAGGTTGGACTGGTGAATGGACTTCCTGGAGAAGGGTGAGAGACTCCTGATTGGAGAGGGGAAGTGACATGAGAGGGAGGCAATGGGAGAGGCGAGTGGCTTCATCTTTGGGAGAAGCCTCCAGGCTGGTAAGATGACAGAAATTCTAAGCAGGTTAGAGGCTCTATCTGGGGAAGAAAAGGCCCTCCTGGAGAGAGAGGAGCCTATTCTCTAGGCACCCTTCAATCCTGAATCACGGTTTCTCAAGTCACTGGATCTGAGACCAAGTGGGTTGACTGTGAGGGGCTCCCCTTCACAGCCAGTGGAAGTAGTCTTCCAAATGGGAAAACAGATATCTGCATCCCCTAAGCACCCCATCAGGTTTCAGGAATATAAACTACATCTTCACACTCAGACTCTGTCCTTTGGAATAGCTGTTCCTAGGGCCCTGGGGACCTCAGGTCTGAGAAACCAAAGGAATCACTCACCTGCCCAGGGGAGCCGCCCCCAGCCCAAAGCTGTCTTCTGAGTGGCAGGGACTAGGGGGCTCCCTCCCTGGGGCCTGCTTGGCTACAGCTTCTGCCTCCTCTTCCTCCCCTCTCTGTGTCCAAGGCCCATCAGCAGCAGAACTGGTACCAGAATCTGGTTCAAGAGGGGCAAGTGGGGCAGGAGCAGTTGGGTCAGGCCGGGGGGCAGAAGGTTGGGGAGGCAGCTCAAACGTGAAGAAGGGGCTCTGGGTTGGGCCAGGTGAGGCCAGGGCCTCCAGTGAGGCGAGGCTGGTGTAGGAGGTGCCCTTGGCCCGATGTGACTCCAAGATGGCTTCAAACACACAACTGAAAGAGTCAGGCCCATCAGCTGAAGGGCTGGTCCCAGGTAGAAAGGGCACAGGTGACTTGAGAGGCCCAGGGTGAGACATCTGGATGCCTGGCCTGCAGAGGCAGGGAGAATCTCTGATCAGGGGCCCAGAGGACCCTCAGGTAGCATTTCGTTGAACTTTCATACAGACTCTGTAAAGGGGATTATCATCTCCTTTTCACAAGTCTGTACCCCCTAAAAAAGACACCTGGGTAGAGGGACCCCACCAGTCCTCCAAGCTATTCAGTACCTCTGGGGCACCCCATCCCTACCCGTCCCTAGCACCCAATCCCCTTCCTCTCTCCCTCCCTGCTAATCTCCCTTTCTCCTCCTTCTCCCTGATCCTCTCCCCTCCTGCCATCCCATTTCTATTTCTGGCAACATCTTAGGAGAAGAAGATGAGGCTCCAAGCTGCAGTGGGGTGTGAGACAGAGAGGAAAGCCCCCACATTCCCCACTCTCCCGCCAAGATCCAGGATCCGGATTGATGCTCCCATACCCTTTGGCTTGATTCCTGCCTCTTGCCTCTCACTCTGTCCTGTTCTTCGCTAGAACCTCTTTCCTCTATCCTGGCTGCCCCTTACCCTCCTGGGTTCTTGCCGATGCCCTCTGCATCCCCACTGTTTTGCCAGACCTCAGGCCTCTGTTCAGAATCTCCTGCCACACCACCCTGTTGGTACCACCAGCTTGGGTCTGACCCTCCCAGCCCTACCCTCATCTCTATTCCAGTCCCTTTGACCCCGGCTCTGCCTCTGGGCCAGTGGGAAGGAGCAAGCCACTATCTTCTCCCACTCCCCCACTCACCGGGCCCCCTCTGAGGCCTCAAACACCTCGTCGTCCACATCCTCTTCCCCACCTGCCTCATCCTCGTCCTCATTGCCACTGCCCAGGCTGGGATGAGGGCCAAGGCATGGGCTGGAACGTGGGGCAGGTGGGCAGGTAGTGCCAGGCGGACCCTCGGAGCTGGGCTGACTCTCAATGGCCGAGTCAGCCTCCTCCCGCTCAGCCAGCACTTCATCGATGTCGGTCTCGTGGTAGCACCTCAGGGGCACCGTGTCCAGGTCCGTCTCAGAGTACTTGGCTGCTCGCCCCACAGCTACCCCAGAGCCCTTCCCTGAGCCCACCACAGGTAGAGATGGGGGGGCCTGCTCTGGGGGCTTAGCACCTGCAGTATGCACAGGCATCCCAGTCAGGAGGTTATTCAGGTCAGCTTCCTGTCTTGACTGTTCTAGGAAAGAACTCTCCCCAACTGCCTCATATTGGCAGGAAGTTCTTTCAGATTCTAGCCACCATTCCTGCTGCTACAAACTCAGCTTGTTTCTGGTGCCAGTGGAGCTCATTTCAAATCAAGTTCTTGTCAAATAATTTTGAGGGCCCTGAGACCAGCCTCTTTCTACTCTAGGGACTGACCCTTGATATCCTACCACCCCTTCCTCTACTCCCCAGCTTCCTGCATGTGTCCAACCCAGCTGCCACCCCACAACCCCCCATCCTAACACAGATGGAAAGATTGAGGCCTGGAGAGGCATTAGCTTACTCAGGAGCCAAGAAAAGGATTGAGGAAGTTTAAAAAAAGGCTCCCTACCATACCTCAGCTGCTGTGGAGAAGGCCCTGTTCTGTTCTCCTTGCCTCAGTCCCAGGCCTTACCTGAGCTGGGGGGGTCCAAGGAGCCATAGAAGAATTCCCATTTGGCTCTAGCGATTCTCTGAGCATGAGAGGAGACTTCCCTGGGTGAGGACCAGGTGTCCCCCTAAGCCAAGGAGGGAGAGAGACACAGGTACCCAGAGATAAAGGCAGACATACACAGACACAAGAACATGGGACAGAAACACAGAAAGAAAAACACACGGGGAGAGAAATGGAGGTACAGAGACACAGAGACAATCACAGAAGGCAAGAAAGAGACAGATTTAGCATAGACTGAAGGACTCAGAGGGACTAACCCACAGGCCCCAAACCACCAAGGGGGCCAAGTCTTTCCCCTTCACTGGGACATGGGTTCTAGGGAGGCCAAGGGAGGTCACATACCTGGTTCAGGAGTCCAGTGTCAGCGGGTCCTCGAAATAATGTGGCCAGGTGCTCAGAGGGCCCCCCCAGCCCATTGGGGAGAGAGGAGTAAAGACCATCTGTCCCAACCTGAGTTTGGACTGGAGGCCCTCTTAAAAGACCTTGGCTGCCAGGCAAAGCTGAGCCTCCTCTAGCAGGGAGTGGGTCTGAAGTGGATGCTTCCAGCCACAACTTCCGGTTGGAACCAGGACCAAGGGCTGGAGTGGGCCTGGGAGGAGAGACCTCACCCAGGTCCCAGCTCCGACTCAAGCCTCCAGGAGCAGGTAACCCATTCAGTGGCCTCACACTTGCCTTCTCCACAAAGCGGAATATGACCACAGAGCTCCGGGTCCCTGGTGGAGGCTGCCCAGTGGGCGAAGAGGGTACCCAGGGTGAGGGAGCAATGCGGGGTGAGGGGGGGCCACGCAGGGGTGTACAGGGTGCTGTCACACGTCCCAGTTCCCGGCCTCGGGGACCTGGACCTGCCACTCGCCGTAGCAGGGAGCCGGTGCTGCCATACATGCTGGCCGGGGGACTCTGGGGCACGGGACCTTCGGGGAGCCA
>NW_024344378.1:19050386-19056704 GCF_902729225.1 Pteropus medius | reverse complement strand
CGTGTCCCTAGAAGGTTGCCACATGACCTGTTACATGTTAAACGCGCTCCCGCCCCCACGAGCACGCGGCCGCACCAAACACACGGTATGGGTGTAGACCGGACCCGCCCCCTTAATCCAGTAGACCATCAATTTATGGAAGAGAGATTTAGGAAACACCGCCTCAAACACTGCGGGGGTTTTGAGTCTCGGACCCAGGATACACAACCCTGACAACTCGCCCAGGATGCAGTAGGAGGGATGTTAGTCAGACTTCGGGAAGAACTTCCTTGCTCCCTGAATTAGGTGTCCTGCACGTCTGGGGGTAAGAGGTTAGATAGGATGACTCCGGGACTGAAGGAAGTGGGGGACAGGCAACCCTTGTGCCCTTGGCCAAGGTAAAAGGGGGCCCAGCTATTTTAAGAAAATGCCGTTACTATGGCAACTGCTCTCCTTGGGAAAGCCAGGGCAGGCAGATGGTGACCTCGGAAGGAAGAAGGGGTCTATTTGGGTGGTCCGGGGGCGCGAGGACGTGTGAGGCCGGGGCGCGCGGGGCTCACCGCGGGGAGGGGAGGCGAGGGCTCCGCGTGGTGCTGAAGGGGACAGCGCCAGATTTGTCGCACTGCGCAGGCGCAGAGGCGCTAACAAAGCGGATGGGGAGAAGGTGCGCGGCCGGAGGTGGAGCGCGCCTACGTGGCTCTATCTTAGCAGAGGTCGATCCTTCCAGCTATTTCCAACCCCCTCCCCCCAACCCTAAGCAGATTGAAGAAGAGGGAGCAACTCCCTCACCCAAACTGGCCTTCTTTGGTCCTTCCCTGCTGCTGGATTCTCTCCTCTAGCTGCATTGAGGTATGCGAGGGAGCGAGGAAAGAATTCTGGAAAAACCAGAATGCCTGAGTTCTCTATGGACAAGGTACTTTCTCTCCAGGGCTTTGATTTCATCTTTAAAGTGGAGTGACAGACCTGCTCACCTTGCAGAGGTGCCCCAATGAAATAATAGTAGGAAGCAGTTTTTGTTCTGAAGAGGCAGGTGAAGCGATTGCACCAAGGAAAAGCGCAACCCTGCTGGGGGGCAGCTTTCAGCGACAGCAGTAGCTCTCGCCACTCTGGCCACCAATGGATGGTGGGGAAAGCACTGCTCTAGGGGTTCCCCGGAGTGGTCCCTGGAACAAGGACCTGGGGACGCGGTGAAAGGGCGGCCCAGTCTGAGCCCAGAGCTCTGGGGCGTCCCCGCCCCAAGATGGCCCAGACTCAGACCCCATAACTAAACCACCAGGCCAAGTGAGAGCAGTACGCCTGGTGGACTGAGATGGACACGCATTCTTCTCAGGACTCCAGACCTCCTAAGGAAGGAAAGTGACCCAGCTGCAAATATAGGCCTCTTTAGATATACATCTATTCCCCCAAGGTGTAAATCCATTCTAAATCGTTCGGGAGTGGAAGGAGCTGGATAGCTCTGTACTTCACAATTAACCAGGAATAGGAGGTTTAGGCAAACTTGCTTGATGAAGAAAGAAAAATTCTAGCTTCGTCCATTCAATTCATTCAACAATTTTCGAGTACCTACTACGTGCCAGGCGGTAAGAGCCTGGATAGTTTCTTCTCAGTTTTCAAAGTCCTTAAAATCGACCAGAGGGCAGAGGGGTAGGCCCAGAACCTTGGAGTCCTGGCTCCACCCCTTCTGCGTTTGGCCTTGCCTGCTCCTCCCATCACTACTTCACTCTGAGAACTGGTCCAAGTCTAATAAAGAAGCCAGTGTCTGCTGCACCATCGCGTCCTCTAGCCTCGGGTCTCAAGCCCTGTAGCGGAGAAGGCGAGGCCTAATTGTTACATCACCGGTCTGTTCCGCCCTCAGTTTTGGGATCCATCCGGAACGCTTTCAGATAGGATCCTCAGTGAGACGGCACTCGATTGAATCGGTCTGTCACTACAGCCCAAGGAGGCGGGTTCCCGGTGGCTGCTGCTAGGCCTAAACGAGAAGACCGTACTGCGCACGCGTAGTAGACGGCCGATGGAGCTACGGATGGAGCCGTCCGGAGGGGAGCAAGAACCCGGAGCCGTCAGGTACCGAGTACCGGAGGGGCCGAAAGAAGGAAGAAGGCCCTGGGGGAGGGGAGCTGAAATGGGGCCGGGCCTGGGAGCCGTTCTTAGGAGCCGGGGCGCAGGAGCAATAACGGAAGCGGACTTGCAGGTAATAGCGGCCCGGAAACGCCGCCTCCAACGCCCTTTTACCCGCAGGCTCCTGGACCTGCCCTGGGAAGACGTGCTGCTCCCACACATCCTGAGCCGGGTCCCGCTTTGCCAGCTGCTCCAGCTGCAGCGCGTCAGCCGGGCTTTCCGGGCCCTAGTGCAGCTGCATCTGGCGGGGCTGCGCCGCTTCGACGCCGCTCAGGTGAGCCGGGGGCCGGAGCCCCGCCCCTGTATGGGTACCGCCCCGGCTCCAGCCCAATCCCCAGACCCTCTGTCTACTCTTCCGGACCCCTTTGGGTCTCCAGGAATGCTGGGGAAGCGATCCACCAGTGGGAAGTACTCTCAAAGGGAGAGTACCGGGTATTGACTGGGAGGGCGCGTGGGGTCTCTCCTGGGAGGGCTGCTGGCGAGCCTCCAAGGGCAGGCTGCTGCCGAGAAAGAACTCCTTAGGGGTGGATAGGCAGCGCCTGCCCCGCCCCCTGGACCAGCTGAGAGTCGAGGTGCCTCCCCGTCCGCAGGTGGGTCCGCAGATTCCGCGGGCCGCATTTGCCTGGCTGCTGCGGGACGCCGAGGGGCTGCAGGAGCTGGCGTTGGCGCCGTGTCACGACTGGCTGTCGGACGAGGATCTGGTGCCAGTGTTGGCTCGGAATCCGCAGCTGCGGAGTGTGGCGCTGGCCGGTTGCGGGCAACTGAGCCGCCGCGCGCTGGGGGCGCTAGCGGAGGGCTGCCCCCGCTTGCAGCGCCTGTCGCTCGCGCACTGTGACTGGGTAGACGGGCTGGCGTTGCGCGGTCTTGCCGACCGCTGTCCGGCTCTTGAGGAGCTGGACCTCACTGCCTGCCGTCAGCTCAAGGATGAGGCTATCGTGTACCTGGCGCAGAGGCGCGGCGCGGGCCTCCGCAGCCTCTCGCTAGCGGTCAACGCCAATGTGGGAGACGCCGCCGTCCAGGAGTTGGCTCGGAACTGCCCGGAACTCGAGCACCTCGACCTAACCGGCTGCCTCCGCGTCGGAAGCGATGGCGTCAGGTGCCTGGGCCTGGGGTCGGTGGGATGAGAGGAGGGCAAGCACTTAGCCTCTGGGGGTAGGGGCAGGGCAGTAGTCAAAAGGCAGAACTGGGGCTTCTGGATTTTCCTGCTACCACGGCATCCCCATTCTGAACACGAAACGCCTCTAGGATTGCCTAGACCAGAAAGCCCACAGTTTAAAAGCTTTTTGAACCAGTATTTACACGTCAAAAGTTTTCACGTACAATGGCAGATTTCTGGCTTTTCAACCAGGGGAGCTGAGGAGCAGTTCCCCCTTTAAAAGACGTGGTCTCCGGCTCAATGGAGGCATTGAGTGTTTGATCCCAATCTAGGCCTCCCTCCCTCGTGTATGGAAGAAATAAGTATGCGTCGAGACACAGGGAGACAGGGGCTTTGCTGGCTTCCCCCACCGTGGGTGTAGCAGTTTCCTGCCCTTAGCCTCACCTCGCTCCTCCCTCAGGACATTGGCCGAGTACTGCCCGGCGCTGCGTTCGCTACGGGTGCGGCACTGCCACCATGTGGCCGAGCCCAGCCTGAGCCGCTTACGGAAGCGCGGTGTGGACATCGACGTGGAGCCACCACTGCATCAGGCCCTGGTGCTGCTGCAGGACATGGCGGGATTTGCACCCTTTGTTAACCTGCAGGTCTGACCCGCCCGCCGACGGGGCACAGCTGGACTGTGTGGTGGGGCCTGACTATAAACTACAGGGAAACTGGACTGTGGGGGCCTCTGGTGAGAGGCCAATGCCCTGCCCCATCTTGGAGCTTCAAATAAAGAGCTTTTTACCCCCTCCTGCTTGGTTCTGCTACCCTGTTGTAAATAGGGGATGTGAGGTTAGGAGAGGCGGTCAGATGGACACAGTCCCCCGGCACTGCAGCTCTCAGGCATAAATGACCAAAATGCACTCATCTTCCTGGAGCCACCTTTACTGTGTCCATGGGCAGCTCCAAGAGATGGTTAACAAGGACAAGGAGGTAAGAGAATGGGTAGAGAAGGGGTCAGGGGTTAGGGTGGGCCCTGTGTGGGATGTAGGGCTCCTGCATCCCTCTGGGATCTGAGCCTAGAAGGCTCTAGCAGAGTCCAGTGAATGCCTCAGTGGAAGCGGTACTTTCTGGCTGGCTTGAGGTTGATGTATGTGGCCTTCATCTCTTCGGCCTCAGGGTTCCGCACATCTTTGAATCGCTCTCCCTTGGTGCTCACTACCTGGTTGTCGATGTATCGGATCAGCTTCTTGGGGGCCTGTCAGGCAGTCAGGCAGTGAGTAGCAGAAATCAGGAGATAGTCCCATCCACTCCACACCCCTAGCAGTCCCAACTCTCTCACCTCCCTGGGAGCCATGGGCCGGTGAATCTTCTGATCCTCTGCACTATCCACCATCATGTACCTGCCAAAATCTGGCTGGGTAAAGCTCTTGCCACCCTGAGAAAAACCTTAAAGAGCCCAGCCCAGCCCAGACTCACTTCTGCAGGATGAAGGACTTCAGCTCATCCTTTTGGGGGCCTCTAAGGTGCCTGGGCTGGTCCTGTAGAGAGGGGAAGCCTGGTCTAGAACCTAGGGCACCAGTAGGAGAAGCACACAGCAGTAGGCCAGGGGCTGGGTCTTAACACTAAGGTGGAATGTAGCTGGGGCTACATGGGTTGGGGGTGTCTAACAGAGGATACCTGGTTGGGGCCATCCCAAGCTGGAGGCCCATCCTCCTTCCCCTCTACCAGCATCTGCACAGCTTCTTCCAAGTCCCCTCGAGCTTTGGCCAGCACCCACTGGGCCTGCTCCACCGAACAGGTTGGGAACACCTCCAGGAGAACATCTACCCCTGGCAGCAGCTCCTCCTCAGCACCGCTTGCCTGTGGGCATAAATGTTGATAAAAGGCAGTATTTCCTCCTTTCTTGCCCCTTGGCTCCCTCATCAGTACGCTCCTCTACCAGTACCTCATCTTGGGTATCCCTAGTAGCAGAAGCCCTGGTCTCTTCTTTGAGCTTTTCAGGCGGCTGCAGGGGCTCTGTGGAGATGGGCACATGACCTTGGACCTTAGAGCTCTGTGGTTGCAGATTCTCTTAAAGAGGCAGAGAGTATCAGGTTTGCCAGGGCTTTGGAGAGGAGGTTTATGAGTCACCCAAGTGCCCAATCCTCAGACTCACCTTTGTTCCTGGCACCACTCAACTGCCCTGACAGCTTCTGCATCATGTCCCCGATAGCACCCCTGAAAAGACAAGAAGGGTAATAAGAGGACAATGCTGTCCACCCTCCACAATCAGCCAGCCCCCCTCCTCCTCTTGGCCCCAGTCAGGCCCCACCTTGGGATGTGGGCGAAGCCAGGCACATAGGCCTCCATCATTTCAGTGAAGGCCTCCATATCGAAGTTCTCCTCTGATGGGCCTGAGGGGCCCAGGTCCTCCAGGACCCCAAGCACATAGGAGAAGATGACCTCATCCAAGCCACTGCAGGAAGGGGATGGAACAAGCCGTGGGTAGGACTTTGGATACCTCCTGCACTCCTACCTAGCCTGAGGCTCCAGCCCTCAGGTTCATGGAGTCCATGAGCCAGACCTCAAGTCCTGAGGCCAGAGAATATCCCACCCTCCCTCAGAACTTTGGTTTCCCATTTGTCTAAAGAGGATGACAGGGAGAGGATAAGAAGGCCATTCCAGTAAATCATAATAAGCCCTCCCCCACCTCAGGAATAGGGTTGAGTGTTCCCACTCTCTAGTCTTTCAATTTACCAGGCCCCAGAGTACTACTCGGCAGCTCCAACCTCGCCCTAGCATGATCCTTTTAAGGAGAGCTGCTTCTACCTGAGGTCAGCCTCTGGGAGGTGCGTCTGGACAAAGGCAAGGAGGGCTGCACTGACAATCCTCTCCAGCTCCATGCTCTCTCCTCTCCTGAAGGGACACAAGATGTAGATTTATCAGGCCCTCTTCTGCTTGCCCCTACCCATTAGGCCCAGGGGCAGCTAGCTCCTCCCTCCTGCCCTGCTGTGGAAGCCATTGTGTTGATGTTGCTTATAACTTCCAGCTTCTCCGGCCCTCCCTCGCTCCCTCAAGCAGAGCCGAAGCCCCCTCCGTGCCCATCTCTCCACCTCCTCCAGCCTGAGACAGGGCAGCTTCCAGAGTGGCAGTTCCCCTCC
>NW_024344378.1:18993418-19049947 GCF_902729225.1 Pteropus medius | reverse complement strand
CACCCCACCAGCCTCTTTGCTGTTCCTCAAACTTGCCCAGGTTCTTCCTATCTCCTTCAGATATCTACATGGTTCATCCCCTTACCTCCTCCAGGGCTCTGTTCAAATGTTGCCTCCTCAGAGAGACCTTCCCTGACTAACCTACCAAAATAGGTACTCCCCATACTCCCTAATCCCTTACCCTGCTTTATTTTCTATATAGCATTTACTATAGCTTAATGTATATTGCCTATTGTCTGTCCTCCGCCACAGAATGTAAGCTAAGAGAGAGGAAGGTGGGAGGACTTTTTCTTATTCATTGGTGTAACCCTAGCACCTAGAAAAATGCCTGCACTTAGTAGGTAATCAGTAAATACTTATTGACTAATTTCATTCCCACCTACATGCGTTTGACTCCCAAGTCTGTATTTGGGAGTCAGGAACACGTAGGTGGTAATGAATGGCTCCAGACCCATAGGTCCAAATATCAGCTCTCCATTCCATTCAGAAGACTCAGAGGCACCTCCAATTCAACCTACTCCATCCAAATTCACTATATCCTTCCAATCTGTGTACATTCCCTCTCCAAATATGCACCTCCTCCTGTTTCATCAGCTGACGCAACCACTCACTCACTCAGCTGCCAATCCTTAAACTTGCGGATTATCCTTGATTTCTCCCTCTCAATCCCACCTGCTACACTCGATCAATCACCAAGTCCTGTCGATTCCATTCCTTCATTCGTCTCCGTTCTATCTGCTTCTCTTCAACTTCAGTCTGACTTCTGCTCCAACATCTCTACCCAAATTTCTCAGGCTAAGGCCATGAGTTACTTTTTCAGGTTTTGTTCTAATTAAGTTGAACCTCATGAACTTGCCAATATTGCCTGTTTCTGATCTACAAAAGAAAAAGAAAAAAGAAAAAGGCAATTTCTTATGGTTTCACCTAATATTTGCCCTTTCAAGCAGCACCAATGTTGGTTTCTAAGGCACCACACTCTCCTGTTTCTATTCTACCTCTCTGGCCATTTCTTCCCAGGCTCTCCTCTCTGTCCTCCTGTCCTTTGATGCCCTTAAATGTGGCAGCAAAGCTCAGGCTCAAAACTGCTCCTCTACTCTCCTTACTCTGCACCCTCTCTGAAAGATTTCATCTGGGCCCATGTCTTTATGTACCAATTCCATGTCACCAATTCCTAAATGTCCAATCCTCTAATGCAGTCTCCTCTTCTGAGGTACACACCTGTACATCTACCACTCTGACACCTCCAAGTGGGTGACTTATCATGTCCCAAACTGACATTCTCTTAAGTCTTTTGTTCCTCCAAGGCTGTCCTCAGTAAATGCATGTCCACGCACCCAGCTGTTCCTGCCACAAGCCTGGGAATTATCCTACTCCCTGCCTTCCCACATCCAATCAGTCACAGAGCCCTGACCATTACCTCTCAAAACATCTACTTCCCTCCATCTCTACTCAACTCTGTTCCATCTCCACTTAACTGCAAGAGCTTCCTAACCCTTCTTCCCACTACAATCTTTCCCCCAACAACCTATTCTCCACAAAGATCACAGTTCTGTGATCTTTACAAAAAATCGTGTTTTTCCTGTTTAAAATCTATCAGTGACTTCCCACGTCCCTTCAGATAAGTCCAGTTTCTTTTTGTGGCCTTTTGAGTCAGGGCTTTCCCCTGCCTACATCTCTCTAGCCTCACCATGCACCACACCCTCCCCGGATCACTCCTTTGCACTTCAGTTTTCTTTCAGTTTGTCAGCACGCAAGCTCTTTCATGGCAAGGGCCTTTGCGCTGTTTCCTCTGCCTGGGCAACATTCTACCTCCACTCCTTCACTTGTATAATTCCTTCAGGTCAGTTTAAAATTCCCTTCCTTAAGGGATGCTGTCCCTGACCCTCTCGAACTGTCCCCTCCATATTACACCATCATTGAAGACTGCCTGTTTCTTTACTTAACAGCACCTTTCACAGCTATAATCAAATAACTATTTGGGCAATGTTTAATGTTTCTTCCAGTTGTTTCCTGAGGGCAGGGACTATACACCTGGCTTATTCATCAATGTACATTCCGTATCTCCCATGATGCTCAAGTAAATGCTCAATAAACAGTTATCTCCATCTTTACAGATGAAGAAAGGGAAGCTCAGTGGGTTTAATGACTTGCCCAAAGTCACCTAGCTTGACTGTGGTAGTCAAGATTTAAATCCAGTTTGCCTAGTTGAGTATATTCTAGGGGATACTCTGAGGATGGGGGATATCAAGACTTCTAAGTGAGTTGAGACAGGCCTACCACCTATGATCAGTTTCCTGGTCCCCTGAGTGTATCATAGAGTTGCTGTGACAGCACAGGGGTCACTGCGGACAGCAGGACTGAGAAGCTCTAGCCTGCTGAGGGGATGCCTGCCTCTTGCTCCAGACCCTAGTATGGGCCCTGGGGAGGAGCAGAACTCCCCAGATGAGGCATACCAGATCCTGTCACGCAGCTCCCCCAAGAGTTCAGCCCTCTATAGAGACCAACATCTGCTCTAGGTTACATCAAATCCTGGCTGCTCTGTTGCTTGGCGACTTCTGCTGGGACAAAGGCCCATGGATGCTGCATGAAAGCTCAGTTTCTAGGGATGAAGCTCTCACAAATGTGTCTGATGCCTCTAGATTTCTAACCAAGGTCTGAAGACCAGGGAGTTGTTATTGGGAAACTTCACTTCGCCCAAATTTCTTCTTCCCCTGAGCTTTTGCTCTAGCTTGTCTCCTAAGGGAACATCCTCCCTCCTCTTGTTCTTGGCCTGCCAAACTCTACCCTGCCTTCAAAGCTTGCCACTTTTTTCTTTCATCCTTCTCTATGCTGCTAGCTTTCCTGACATTTCTCTCCTGCCCAGAGGCTTCTCCTCTAACATTTCTCCTCCAAAGTCCCTGAGCTGGGGAAGCTGTAGCCTAAGTAGCCAGCCTTCTCCAGGTTAAGAACATGGTTTCCATGAGAGTTTTCACATTCTGGATGTAGCCCACAGAACCCCATTACTTCATGAAACCTCCAAATCAGGACTTATTGGTTAATAGCACCCATAAAATGTGACTGTCATCCTGTCATGACTCCTTTAAATACCTCTGATAATAGCATTTACTGACTACCTACAATGTGCCAAAGATTGTTCTACACACTTTATTAACTTACCTAATTCTCACAATAACCCTAAAACATAGATACTAATATTATCATATTATCCCATTTTACCCAAACGGAAATGGAGGCATTCATTGATAGGTTAAGTAACTTGCCCAAGGTCACAGTAAGTTAATGGCAGATTTACACTGAGGAAGTCTGGCTCCAGAACCCTGTTAACCATTGCACCACCTCTCATGATATAAATCCTCCTCTCCTGCCTGGCTGGCTCTCTTGCCTACCTCAGAATTTTTGTTCACACCATTTTCCCCACTCAGAACATCTTTCCCTCTGCCTCTCATTCTGCAGGATTCATTTCCTCCTCTCAGCCTACTCCTACTGCCCCATTTTCACTGCCCCCAGCTGGCCTGAGCTTGCCAGGACCAGGTACAGGCCTGGAATCTCCAGATGCTCCATACAGACCCTCTGGACAAATTTAAGTGAGTCTGAGGGAAAAAGTACCATGCTGTTCCCTCGGGGTGGGGAAGTGCTCAAGGTAAGGGGAGAGCAGAAGGCCATGTGGGAGAAGTCCTGGGAAGCAGTGTAAAAGTCCTGCGGCACTCAGAGGGTCTAGCTCAGAGGTCTTCACTGCTTCTCCCAGCCGCTATGAAGCCTGGCTCTTGGGGCCCTAGTGCCATAACGCAGGTTCCAGAGGACATCTAAGACCCCCAAGTCAGGTCTTAGAGGCGCCAAGGACACTGAGAGGTACAAAGGATTCCCGCATCGAAAGTCAGGCGGGAGCACAGGAAGTGGGACCACAATGATGGCCGACCCCTGAAGCGAGAGCTTCTTAAGCTAGCGGGGTACCCGCAAGGGTCCAAAATAGTGGGCCCGAGTGCGTGGGGATGCAGTTGTAGCCATGGGGTTCACAGGACCAGGGAGGCCTGAACAAGCTGGGATGTGCCTTGACACAGGCTACGGCGAGAATCGGAGATGGGAGTCTGGCGGGCCCCTGGGAGTACCGTGGGGGAACACACAGGACAGGTCCCCTGGGTTAACGCTCTCCGCGACTCTCGTACCCCTGGGCCGGGGGCTGGAGGGGAAATCACCTGCTCTGTCGGGCGCCGCCGGAGATTTGTCCCGCGCGGTGCGGCTATCATTCCCCAGCCCACCAACGAGATCAAAGGCGGGGCCCAGAGCGGTTCCCTCCTAGAAGTACCGAGGTAGCCATTTTTGAGAAGGGCAAGTACCCGTAACTGGGCGGGGCTTCTATTCATACTCATTTGTCTCAGGGCTTTGGAGGGGCTCCCGCTGCAGCCATTTTTATTGCGGGTAGGGAAGAGTTGGACGTGGAGACACCGTCAGTGAGTGCAGTCGCAGTGGCCGACTGTGTGTATCCCCGGCTAGTTTCTTGTAATTGGCCAGAGGCCGAGAACTTTTGGACCCCACCCAGTGTCTTCCCATCTGCCTTATTTTCTTACCCCCAAATCTCTGCCCTGTCTACGGCCATGCCACCCTGAACTGCGTGATCCCGGAAGCTAAGCAGGTTTGGGCTTGGTTAGTACTTGGGTGGGAGACCCCTTAGGAATATCAAGTGCTATAGGCGTTTTTGTGTTTTTTTTTTTTTTAAATATCCGTCCTCAAATCCTATAGCTTTCCCCCACTCTCCTTATCTCCCCTGTCCTTCCACAGACCCATGGCTCCCTGGTTGGATCTGGTGGTCGCTTCTCCCAGATCTGTTGTTCTTGCCCAAATCCTGGTGTCTCTCCCCTTTTGTGTCCAGTGCAGGATCAAGCCCTGTCACCCAATCAACTCTTAGGTGCTGACTGTCCCCTTTGCATTCCCTTAACAGAGATGTCTCCCAAGATTAGGGTGGGCTGCAGGGTCTGGGTCTTGGGACCATGGAGCCAGGTTTGAATTAGAGGAAGGGAAGCAGTGCTGTGGGTGAGGATCCACCAGAGCTTACATCCAGGATGGCTTGCAGGCCATGCTTACCGCAAGTGCCTTCATGCCCATGTCGGCAGGGATTCTTGTTTAAGAGAGCTGGACTCCAGGACCCAGCAAGGCCTCAGCTTCCTCTTTCTGTTCCTGCTGCCTCAGCTTCCTGGTGCTACCCTATGGGGAAGCCCACAGCCACCCCTTCCCAGGAATCCCACAATGGGTCATGAAGGAAAGAGTTCCCTTCAAGGATAGGCTCACCCATCCCCAGTCAGCAGATGAGCCCCTTCTTCAGGGTTAGTCTCTTTGTAGGGTGCTGGGAATCCAGACACTTGCCCTCAGGAGCTTCTGGTCCAAGGTAGAAAAAGTCCCATCCTCTCCTCTTCCTCTAAGGAATTGAGGCAGTGCCAAAATATGGAGAAAAGGGGGATTATTTCTCCCTCTTCCAGCCTTGTCCCTCACTACAGGCTCCTGCCACCTGACCAGGATCCTCTGGTCTCAAAGAAAGCAAGATGTTGGCTGCTGGGGAGAGGGAGCAGGAAAGGGGAGAGAGGAGGAAGGGAGCACATTTGGCATCGTGGCTCCCATAAAAACACTGCTGCTACCAGCCTGGATCTGCTGGGGTTAATGAGGGCTGGGACAGTTACTTTCAACTCTGGCCAGACAGGCCCCTGGTAAGGGGACAGTGGTTTGCTCTGTCAGCCCCGGGCCTCTGTAAGCCCTCTAAAGACTGCCAATCCCTCTTCTTCCCTAATTCGCCATCTTCCTCCCACTGCCATTTCACGATACAAATGATGACTCTTCTCTCTCTCCCCCTTCCCCCCACCCCTATTACGGGAATTTCATGGTTCCTCAGTAGAGCCGTTCCTCAGTAGAGCTGTTCCTCAGTAGAGTTCTGGCCCAAGACCCCTGCAGCCATCCCTGAAACTGTGACTCTCCCCCTCTCCCACCTCATGTTTCTTGGATGGCAGTTGGATATAGTTAGATATTGTCAGAAAGAACTTCCTGAGCTTTTGGGGAAGGATGATGGGAAAGGTCTCTTACAGGGAGCCTCTCGATTCCCAGCTCAAACTCTTAAGGGTGCCAACTCTGCGGCAGGGGTAAGGTTCTGGGATCAGAGGAGCAAGGAAAGGGACGACCACAGACACAAGGATACACACAAACTGTAAGGTAGGGGCTCCAGGGAACACTTGTGCTGCTGGACATTCCATAGCTGGCCAGACCTTAAGCCCCTTATTTTCCATCTCTTCAGCTCTCAATCTCTCCCTCCCCAAGATGGGAATAGACTCCACCTGCCCTTTGGATGCTGCCTGGAGAAGCCACATAGGGTAAAAAGAGGTAGAGTGATGCCTCCTCTTTCTCCATTCCCTCAGATGAATTTTGCAGCTGGTATTTGGGTGTCTGGGTCTCCTTACCTGATGGGAAAAGCTAGAAACCTGTGCTTGGGGAATTGGGCTTGAACCTGGCATAAAGGGCAGATTTCCCCGACATTAAGAGCAGAGAAAGAACCTAGCTGGCTTGTCTCCAGGGATAAGAGGGACTCAGTCAGAGACTGAGGTGAGGAAAGAGACGCTTGGAAGGATGGGGGTGGGGGTCCCCACTCTTGTTTGAAGTCAGAAACGGCTCTCTGGGCAGTGTGCCTGGCCCTCCCACGCCTTCCTCCTTTCTCAGAAGAGCCAGGGCCAGGCGGAGGCGGGAGTTGACTGAGGCAGAGTGGAGGCTCTATTTAAGGAGCACTCAGAGAATCACTGCAGATCCAGCCCCAGGAGCGGGAGAGGAGGCTTTATGGGTAAGTGTGGTCCCCTGTCTCTCAACTTGAAGAGTGAGTGAGGTAGGGTGGCTCCTAAGCCTCCTGGCTTGCCTCCCCTATCCAGGGATAAGCTGCCACTCTGCCTGGTGAGTGGAAATAGCACCCAGCCCTCAGTTTAACTCTCTCTCTAGAAAGTGAAAGTGTGTTTGGGAAAATTTTTCTCTTCCACTTCCCTACCTTTTGGGTACTTCAGATGTTTACTTCAGGTGGAGAGATTTTCATGGAGCTGGGATTTCTGGACCCCTATGTTGGGGATCTACATTTTGGGGGTCTCCTTTGACTCAGGAAGCCCCTCAGCCTCTAGAGAGATGCCCTTCTCAGTGTACTTGTTCTGGCTCTTCTCCCAGTCAGTCACCCCTCCAGCTCCACATCTAGTCCTATCAGGAGCACATTTGGGCAGGAAATGATGGGACTGACTTGGCAGTACCTATGGAATCTCTGCCATGGCCCTGAGCCCCCTCCCCTAATATCCTACATCAATTTCTTTTGAAATTTAAAGAACTTTCGCCCCTTTCCCTAGCAATGGCCTCTATTTTCAGCTCTAAGCTCAGACCTTCCCTGAGATAGGAGGAATCTTGAGATCTCAGGTTCTTTATCTGACCCATTCGGGAAACAGACAAAATTTCACAGAAGAGAGCATGGGAAGGCAGCATCAAAGCTGAGAGAACTTTGGCTACCTGGCTCTGAGAACTGAATTCCATAGGCTGTGACCTCTAGCAAATGCCCTAGGGACTCAGTTCCAGTGCCCGGCTGTGCTACCCCATCAACACTGAAGTCATGAGAAAGCTGTTGGTTTAGGCACACAGTGTTCTACCCAGGTGCTCCTTCAAGCACCCATTCTAGCTACTGGCTGATCTTTTAATAACTTCGACTAGGGCTACCCTTCTGCTTGAAGACTTCAATAACTCCCCAAAACTCCTTACCTTGCCATAAAAGTCTTTCATAAATTGGCCTCCACTTAGCTTTCAAGCCTGATCTTCCAGTGAAACCCTGCTGCTTCCTGCTTCTGCTGCCATGCTTTTTACTCAAGCTGATCCCTCTTGGGTGCTTCTTGGGACACCTCTTTCCCATCCCTATGTGTTGAAATCCTATATAGCCTTCAAAGCCTCTCTCAGATGCCTCTTCAAGAAGCCTCTCTCAACTCCCCAGTGGTGCATATGATCTGCACATCCTCCATACTCCGCTCCATCAGGGCTTGGTTCGTGAACCCCATAGTGTCTAGTCCAGTGTTCTGCACATAGAAGCTGTTCAATAAATGTTCTTTGAATTTCGCTGAGTGTCTCTCATGTGTGAAGAGGCAGTTTGGCCTAGAGGTTAAGGCTAGAGTCAGATTTTCCAGATTTGTTCTCCATGTGTGGCCTTGGGTTAATTGTTAACCTCAGTAGGCCTCAGTTTTCTCATTTGTAAATGGAAATAATAATTATAACCACATTAAGGTTTTGTGATGATTACATCGAGTTGATAGTTCTATATAGGGTTTTAGCACAGTGCCTGCATGTAGTAAGTTCTCAGGGATGTGTATGAGGTTGTTATGATTCTTATTTTACTCCTTTGAGCAGAATGTGAGCTACCCAGTTGAGAGGTAGAATAGGGCTTAAAATTGATCAGCCAGGGTTCACTTAATGAAGGGCTTCAGACCAGATGCCTAGGTAAGGCTGGGGCAAGGCTGAGAGGAAAAGACTATCAAGATCAAGTTTTGGTGGCCCAAGCCCTGCTGGGATCTAGAACCTCTGGATTCCCACCTTCCATGTGACCTGAGATGAGTCATTCCCTCTCTCTGGCCTTGGTTTCTCAGCATAATGTAAATTGAAGCAGTTTGGCCAGATGACCAGCAAGGTCCCTGGCAGCCAGATGTTTTATGAGTTCTAAGCTTCTAAGTATTAAGTTCAAAGAAAAGATCAAAGAAGGATGCATCTAGGCTCCCAGCAGGGCTCCCTTACATCCACAGTGCCTGGAGCCAGCACTGGAGTTTGGAAGTATGGGATATGCCGGACTGAGCTTAGTGGCAGCATTCCCTTCAAAAGCCTGTAGTCAGAGGATAGGGGTAAATTTGTGTGCAACCTATGGGCATTTCCAGGGCATAAGGGGAAGCATTAGGAGGAATGTGAGCAATGTGGACTCCCAGAGATGGGGGAAGTTGCGGGACTTCAAGGGTCCAGACCCAAGAGGATAGAGAGGACAGCATACCTTATTTGGTGTGAGGCTCATGATTTACTTGAAATCTGCTTTGTTTCAAAAAAGGATTTGAGGGGCTTACAAGCAGAAGACAATTCTCAGATTAAAACAAAAAGTCTGTGACATAAATATATAGTACACAGTAAATGTGTATCCTTTTTGACCCAGAGATTCAATCTACTTATCACTTTTTTAGTTTTAGTTAGAAATTATTTCAAACTTACAGAAAAGTTGCCAGAATAGTGCAAAGGACACTTGCTTATCCTTCTACCAGATTTACCAACTGTTAACCTTTGCCATGTTGCTTTCTCTAATGTATAGTCCTTATTCAAATCTCGCTACTTATCCCAACAATGTCCTTCATAACAATTTTCTTTCTGGTCTGAGATCCCAAACAGGATCATACATTGTATTGTTTTCATGTCTCTTTTGTCTCTTTTGACCTGAAACGGTTTCTCAGCCTTCCTCTGTCTTTTATGACATTGACATTTTTGAACAGTAAAGACCAGTGGGGTGTGTCTCAGTTTAGGTTTATCTGATGTTTCCTCATGGTTATGCAATACTGCTGAATCGATGCGTTTTCTCAGTTTAACATATTGGAAAGCACATGATGTCAATTTGTCTCTGGTAAAGAAAAAGATTTTAAGATTCTCGTTAAAGATAGTAAGAAAAACTTTATTCACGAAAGTGTATTACAATGGGGTTCAAGTATTATCTACCAGTTTTTCTCTACTATGCTACTAGGTTACTATGTTTTACTTTGTAATTAATAAATTCCTTGTTGGAACATACTTTAAACTATGTAAGTATCCTGTTTCTCATCGAACTTTCACCCATTAGTTTTAATATCTATGAATGATTCTCATTTGAATCAATTACTGGTTGGGAATGGTGATTTTCTAATTTCATTATTCCTTCTCTTATAAGGAAGAGCTTTCTTTTCATATTTATTTAGATAACATTATGGTATGGACTTATGGATCCTCGTTTTATCAGGAGGTTATAATCTGTTACTGTGATTATTTCTTTTCATGCTTAAATCGTCCCTGACTTGGCCAGTGGAAGTCCCTGCAAACTGGCTTTTTTCTTCTTTGGACATTTTTGAGTAGTCCTTTATTTTCTCACACCATTTGTTCCAGGCTTATCTTGTACTTTCCCTGCTGCAGCCTTGGAATCAGCCATTTTTCCAATGGGACTGGTTCCTTTTAGTGGAAAATGGAATTTATTACCAGAGATCTGGGAGTGGGCTATTCTTGTTGCTACTAGGGTGTCATTGTTCATTGAGTCAATTTATAATTTTAAGACTTTAGATTCTATAATTTAACGATTTTATTTGTAAACAAAACTCCATATTCAAGGACATTTGCTTTCTCATCGCCCTTTCTACTTCCAAATAAGACCAAGCTATCTTATTTTGCCTGTATTACTTCAGAAGCCTCCTAACTTGTCTATTTCCACAATGGCCCCTCTACATTCTCTTCCATACAACACCCAGAATATATTTTTAACAAGTCTGATCACATTCTCCCCTGCTCGTAACACTCTATCCCTAAGAATAAAATCCCAAATTCTCAACATGGCTTCAAGGAGACACCGGATCTGGTTTCGTCTCTAACCTCATTAACTACCACTTTTTCACTCCCTCATAGGACAAGAACATTCCGGCCACAGGGTTATTGTGCCTGCTTTTCTCCCCCAGGTATTCAAATGGCTCATAAAGCTCTTTATTAGTCTCCATTAAAGAGACAGTTCTTCAGAGAAGCCTTCGCCAACTATCCTGCTGAAAACAGGATCCCATCACTTATCACTATCTGACATGACATCATAAATTCACCTATTTGCTTGTTGTTAGTCTCTTTCTCTACATTGCACCTCTAAAGTAAGCTCCATGAGGGCAAGTACTTGTTTGGTTTTCTCCTGCAGTGTAGTGTCTCAAATACTGCCTGGCATATTGTGGGCTCTCAAATGCTTATTGAGTGAATGAAGATAACTTTCACTCCTTGGGGCTTTGGCACCTACCATGCCCTCTGTCTGGTTTTCCCCTCACCCTTCTTTTTGCATGGCTAGCTTCTTCACATTCTGTAGATCTCAGCTTAAATGTCACTGCCTCAAAGAAGCCTTCCCTGATTACCTTATTCTAAGTTAAGTTTCATTACTCCACTTGCATTTTCTATTTCAATCTCTTATTCTTGCTGTAGTACTTATAACAACTTCCCTTTATCTGTTTGCCTGTTGCCTCATCCCTATGTCTCCCCACTAAAATGCAGATTCCATAAGGGCAGAGGCTGCTATGGCTGTCTCATTCACTACTGTATCCCCAGGGCCTGGTATAGTTGCTGGCAAATAATAAGCACGCAAGAAATATAGTTGGATGGACTTTTAATGGCTAAAAACTGGAAGGAATCCAAATATCATTAATATTTGCGCACACAGTAAATGCCAGGCACTGTGGTAAACATTTCACATGCAGGATTTCATGGCATCTTCTCATGAGATGGGTTCAGATACCATCATCTCCACTTGCAATGAGGAAATTGGTTCAGGGACATTAAGTAATTTATCTAAGGTCGCACAACAGACCCATTACACCACACCACCTCCCTGTGTTTTGATAATTTTTTTTTTTTTAAAGAAAAGAAAAGAAGATGAACTAGGGGTAACAGTTTAGGATCCAGGCTTTACACAAAAGATGCAAAGCATATTTGGCTCTGAGCTCCCTAGAAACAAGGGCAAAGAGAAAAATATAACCAGTTATGACATCCTTGGTGCTTCAAAGATAAAGCAAACTACTCACTAGGAAAAACTCCTTTCCTAAGTGCTGAGGTTTGTGAAAAATTCTCCATGAAGCTGATAAACACAGCAGTGTTCAATCAAGTGGTCTACAGCTTCAATAGCATACCTATATCCAGATAGTTGTTGGCCAGCTACAAATGGAAGTTCAGTAAAAGCAATTCCACAAGAAACCGAATTTATACAGCCAGGGGTATCAGATCTGGTAGTCTGGCTAGACCTGTAGTTAAAATTGAGTGGATCTCCAGCAAACTCCCACAATATTGCAAATTCGACCTATTAAAGACTATTAGCGAAAATCCAGAGACAAGAAGTGACATTCATCTTAAATTTCAACCCTACCCAGTGAATTTTCCAGGTAAGGTGTCATCCTGCACACTGAAGGACAGTAGGAAGAAGGGGCTAGGCCCAGGCAATGAGGAGGCACACTTTTTCCAGAGGTCCACTCTAATTCCTCCTAATGGAGGGAGGAGGCCAGAGAATAAAGTGTTAAATCAAGCTATACTCAGATACTGCAATATGCTGATCAGCCCTTCAGCTGGACCTGCGAGGAAACCTGCAGAACAAAGGAAGATTTCTGCTGGGATTGCCAACAACCCATTATCCTACACTCTGAAGGGGAAAACAGGAAAAACAGTCTTTAAGTGGCTCCCTACACAAAATGAAATTATTCATTCCCTACGGCTAAAACCATAGGAAATCTATGGATTAAAGACTAGGAACTGCCAGCAGGCCTATCATACTACATAGTCCTATCTCCTCACTGTATGTCAGTATCAAAGGAAAATGGGTAAACAAAGTCTTTAAACTGTAACTCATAGGAACTAAAGAATAGTGTATAAACTGAACTCCTGTACACTTGGGGTCCCTCTCAGTATCTTTATCCCTCTCTGTCTTTCCATCCCTCTCACCATCTTTACTGTCCCTCCCAGTGCCTTTACTCTTCGCTCTTTCTCTCACTGTCCTTGTCTCTATAGTCTCTGTCCCTCTGAGTCTCTCAGGCTGTCTCTGCCTCTGAGAGGAGGCCACACTCTACCTATGGAGTGTTAACCCTTCTCTAATAAACTCTCCTTTTGACTCTAACTTTGGCGTGTTTCAAATGCTTTCTTACACTCCGCCAAGAACCCTCTTCTCTCTCAGTGCAAGGCTTGAGTCCCCCACCCCCGAATTTGCCCTGTCCTGCATCGCCCCCAACCTCTTGTGCCCCAGTCAAAGGAGTAAAGCTCACATTACACGGGTGAGGAAACACCCCCACCCCCAAACATAAAAATGATCTTGCAGCATACACTTGACTTCACTTATTTATTTTTTTTTTAATTACAAACTGGAGACAGGGGCCCTCAGCTTGGGGAGTTTGGGGAGCTTTGCCAGAAGGTGGAGAGGAGAAAGGGCAAGTGGGGGCTTACTGCAGGGCAAGCTTCTAAGGGGAAGATGATGGGGAACAGGAAGGAGAGAGGAAACAAAGGGTCTAGGCCCTTCCATCCACAAGCCCACGTGAAAGAAAAGAGCCACAGGACACCCACCCAGAGATGTCCTTGGTCCCTTCTCGCCCTTCCCCAGTCATCCAGCAAAAACGTGAGAAAATTCAAAGACGTGCATGAAGCGAGTGGCCAGTAGTCTTGGTAAAAAAGCAAAATGACAGGTGACAGGTGTACCCAACTCTGACACACAGCTGAGGTCTCCCTCCTTGTCTAGGAGGACAGTCGGGTACGTGCTCCCCAGGGCGGCCTGCGGCGCCCTCAGCCCAGGCCTTTCCTCTTCTGCTTGCTGCGGCGCTCCGTCGCTTCCCCCGGAAGGCTGTTGTCGCTGCCGTCGCTGCTGGCGGGCGCGCGGAGCAGGCGCCTCTGCACACGGAACTCGGGCTCGCGGACGCGCGGCGCAGCCTGCAGCAGGAACTCGCCTCCGCTGAAGGTGACGCGCACATCGGTGCGCGGGTACGTGCCGTACACTCGCCGCAGCTCCCGGAGCACGAAGTCCGGCAGCTCCAGGCGCGGGCCCAGCGCGCGCTCCACGCGGCCCCACCGCAACTCCGTCTGCAGGCTGCCGCCCTCCGGCCACGGCGCCCAGCTCTCCGACACCGCCGTTCCCGCCGCCGCAGGCGACTGCAGTAACGGCCCCGGGTAGCTGGGCGCGGGGAACGGCGGGCTCAGGGACGTGGCGTAGGCCTGTGGGAAGGCCCACCAGGGTGGCACAGTCCCGGGGAGCGCGCCCGGACTGTGGAAGCAGTGGTATTCCCTCGGGGCGGTCCAGTTGCCGGAGCTCAGGGCTGGGGGCGGGCTGCAGAAATTGTGGGTCTGGATGGGGGGCAGCAGCAGGGGACCGGACAGGTATGTGTAAGTGAGGGGCTGCAGTGGAGGCCAAACGCCTTCCCCAGGCGCCAGGCAGCTGTATGAGTACATGATCGGAAGCTCAGGTGGCGGTGATTTGTACTGGAGCCTGGTCCTAGTCCTGGTCCTGGTCCAGACCTGTGGTGGGGGTGTGTGTGTGGATACACTTTGTTCTTATCAACACCACCTGTCCCTGCGCCTGCCTAGCCAGGGCTCTGATTCATAGCACGAGCCCATGAGTACATACTTCCTGACTTTGGAGAACTCTTCCTAAGGTGTTTAGCTCCCACTTCACTGCTTGTCCCAGGGCTGGGCCCAAACCCTAGGCTCCCCAGCGGACACTAAGGACCCAAGACCTTTTCAAGCCCTCACCCCAGAAGTGCTCTTCCACTCACTTGTCTCCTTCAGCGGGGGTACTTGATCCTCAGCATTTGGGGGAGTCAGATAAGTGCAGAGCAGGGCTCCTCTCCACCACTTTTTAGTTGAGCTTCTCTCATCCATGCCCTGCCTCAGCCACACCTCTCCGTTTCTAGGCAAAGGGAAACACCTTACACTGGCCAAGAGCCAGCCTACTTGTGTCTACATTGGTGAGCCTGTGAGTTGTACCCGCAGTAACCTAGATGCTAACCCTTGTGCTCAGTGATGCCCTCACCACAACTTGCTCAAACTCACACAGCCATTTCTAGTAAAGGAAAATTCAACCCCATGTCTGTCTCAAGACATTTTCCTTATCGCCAATCCATGCTGGCTTTCTTTCAGGTAATCTCACAGTCCTCCCACTCTAGAATGTTACATAAAAACGTCTAGTTCTTAATAACTGTGAAGAACATGGTGATATCATCCACATTTAATAGATAAGAAACCAGAGACTCAGAGAAGTTAGGCTACTTTTTCAGGGTCACACAGTCTGTAAGTAGCACAGTGAGATTTGAACCCAGTCCAACTGATTCTAAAGCCCAGTAGCTAGTTGGGGGAAGCTAGAAAGATTGCTTCATCCAGACAAGGTGAACCCTGTCTGAGTTCTAGTATCCTCTTGCTGCAGGTCAAAACCCTGTACCTCTTTCTCAGTGGGATGGGTGGTAGTTGCTAGATGATTAAAACTGAGGCTGAGCTACCAGGTCCTCATACTTTCCTTCCCCCTTCTGTTGACTCAAGCAGTATTACCAGTGACTCCCACAGGTTATCCTAGGTTCTTAGCATCCCTCAAAGCCCATCTACTTTCTGGAAAGGTCTCCTAACACTCATCCTCACCCTTTCACCCCTAAGATGTCCAAAGCCTAAACCCCGGGAACCTGTGAATATATTACATGGCAAGGGGGGATTAAGGATGCAGTGGTATTAAGGTTGTTAATTGCTGACCTTAAAATAAGGGGATCATCATTGATTATCCACGTGAACCTAATGTAATCATAAGGGTTCTTAAACATGGAAGAGGGAGGCAGAAGAGTTGGAGTGATGTAATACAAGAGTCAACCAGCCATTGCCGGCTTTGAAGACGGAAGGTATCATGAGCCACGGAATGCAGACAACCTCTAGAAGTTGGAAAAAGAAAAGAAAATGGATTCTTCCCTAGAGCTTTCAGAAAGGAATGCAGTCCTGCCAACACCTAGATTTTAGTCAATGGCACCCATTTCAGACTTCTGACCTCCTGTGATAATTTGTTCTAGCGCCAACAGGAAATTAATGCACTGCTCTACTTCTATTTATAACATTGCCCCTCCCTCCAAATCCCAACACCTGAAGAATATCCAAGACTACCTGTAGACTGACCTCCTTGCCTGGAGCTGAGGGACCTTGTGGGACTAGCTTGTTTCTCCACATGCTCCCACTCATCCACAGGGATCTGGTCACAACTGGTGAGAGGTAGGGAGATTGTGAGACCAAGCTTAAGTTGGAGCCTGGCAGGGTGAGAAGCCTGCATTTTGATACTGATCCCTACATGCTTAAGGAAGATCTCTGCTGGTCTGGGAAGGTAGTTTTCAGGCAAAATGAGAAAGATAAGGATGAAGCTGTTTCTCAGCTTCCATTCACCCTGATTCCAGTAACAGCTCCCAGATTTTTTGCATCCCGCACTTTACTCTCAGTTAAGTGGTTCTGGGGGAGCTTGCTTTATTCTATCCTTAAGTTAGGGTGATTTAGGGCTAAACCAGTCAGCATTATCATCCCTCTGGCCATCATGATTTTTTTTTAAGGTAGCCATATGACTCAATTTAGGCCAATGGGAGCCAATCTCAGAACTTTGTTATCTTATTGGGTGGAGAGAAGTGCTCTCTTTCCCCTGGACAGAAATTTGAAAGAATGCAATCTGGGTGGAGAGGTGAAGGCCTGTCTGAGCATGCAGCCACAGAATTAGAGCCAAGGGACAGAGAGAGATATATTGGGTCTTGATGACATCATTTGAATCTTGGACTTTAAAGTTACACAAGTCAATAAATTTCTTTATTTCCCTCCAGTTTTATTGACATATCACTAACATACACCACTGTATAAGTTTAAGGGGTATAGCAAAATGACTTACATATTTGTGAAATGATGACCACAGTAGGTTTAGTTAGTGTCCATCATCTCACATAGATACAAAAAGAAAAAGGAAAAAAAAATTTTTTTTCTTGTGATGAGAACTCCTAGGATCTACTAACAATTTTCAAATATACCACATAGCAAAGCTACTTACTGTCATGTACATTACATTTCTAGCAAGTATTTATCTTTTAACTGGAAGTTTGTACTTTTTGTATCTTGACCACCTTCTTCCAATTCCCCCTCCCTCCACTTTCCAATAAATACCCTTCTTACTTAATCTAGTTTGAGTGGAGTCTTTATTTATTTTTTACTCATAGCTAGTTGTGTTTACTTCATATAAATTTAACTACAGAATACATAATGAAATTGACTTTTAAAAAATTATTATTACAAAGCACCATCTCCTAAGTCTTTAGAAAATTAAATGGTTGGGTTGTTATACTATGGAGCAGAGTCCTCTGTTGCTTACATCGTGTCCCCCACGCCCAGTGTTTTATTATGAAAAAATATTTAAATACAGCAAACTGAGTAGTTTTTGATCAGTGAACCCCAGGATGGGAGGTCTCTTGTGGGCAAAGTAGAAGATAGATTGGTGAGAGAGAGGCTGAAAGCCAATCTTGTAGGAAGTTCTCACATTAGCCCAGGAAAACTGACAACCGAAACAGGCACAGGGGAAGGAAAAGAGAGGTGGGAGCAGATTCACCTGGACTTGATCCTGTATGACTACTGGATGGAGGAGGTAGGATAGGGGCAGATAAACATGTTTTTAGCTTGGTCACCTGGGTATCCGAGGCAATTCTGGAGATAAAAACCTTAGTGGGCAATTGGAAGTTGAGGGAATGGTGAGTTCAGTTGGGACATTTGGGGAGCTGTCCAGCAGGCAGTTTTATATTCAGACTAGAGTTGGAAGGTGGGGTAGGAATGAAGGAAAGGGACAAGGTACAGTTACCAGAACAGCTGCTACTCTGGCCCGCATCACACTGTGTTGTCATGTCTGCCAATGTGTTGGGTTCCACTTAGGCTTTTTGAGGGAGGCAATCTTGCTTTTGAAGTCCCTTTTACCCAATATAGCTGATGGCCTGGCAAGTTGGAGTGAACAAATGAAGAGTATTGAAAATGGAAACTTTAGAGACCCTCTCTCTGTCTTTAGAAAGCCCTGGGGAAAAGTGCCCCAGTGAAGGGGACTGAGGAAGAATTGTTAGGAGGAGAACATGGTGGAACCTAGAGCAGAGAGGTCAGAAGCCAGGGGAGGAGAGAATTTTAAGGAGAGAGAATTTGTGTATTTATCTGTCCCCTGATCCAGAAACTCCTCAAGACCCAGGGGTTCCACTTCAGAAGTCATGCAGGCAAAATGACCTTCAGTGGATGGCCATGTCTCCTCCCAGTTAGCTCTGTGCTTGGCAACCAGAAAGGGAAACCAGAGATAATCACAAGGTCCCTCCCTGATGCTGACACAAAAGGGAGACTGTAAAATCAGAGGGCTGAGGTGCCTCAGATTGTAACTATAGGGCATTAAACACAACATAGGGGCCAAAATCTTTCCTATTGCTTCACACTCAGTTCTGGCCCTTAGACAGCCCTACCTATTCCCGTCCTCCAACTAGTCACCAAGAGAAGGCTCAGTAAAGACTCAGGATTTGCTTTGAAATAAAGACACATGCTGGCTAGAGATGGAAAAGCAGAGGCACACTTTTCATCAATTTATATGGGTCCTAATGTGCCAGGCTCCATGCTAAATGCCGGGTTTCCTGCCCTCTATTCTCACAGCCAAGAACGTACAGATGAGGGTAAGGGTAGGGAGGGGGGAAAAATGGTCACCTTTCTTCTAGTCATGAGGGCATTCTGGAGCAGGAGGGATTTCTGCAATTGCTTAAAGTCTATAAGAGAGATGATGTATGCGTGCGTGCACGCGCGGCTTAGGGGAGACATAGGAGATAAGAATAGGTCTGAAGGAGCGGGATTGGAGAGAAGAAAAACGAGACAGACCAGTGGCAGATAGATGCTGGGGACAAGGTTCATGGGGTCCTGGGGTACTCCCCCAGAACTGGTTGAACAGACTCTAGCCCCTGGACACCAGGGCTATTGTGTTGGACCATTTGCTGTGGACAAGCCCTTTACTAGGTTGTCAGGAAGAAGGGAGAGAATGATATTTCTGTTGACAACAATCAACAAAGGCATGAAGAACAAAAGTTTGTAAAACTCTTGTGCCCACACAATCCTTGTAAATGCATGAAATAGAGGTTAACAAAAGGAGGGTCCATAACAAAGAAGTGATGGAGCTAAGAAACTGAATCCCAGAACCCTGGAAGCTAAAGGCCACTCTCGTTGCCCTATGTCCCAGGTTAAACAAACAGGTCTGGAGTATGTGCTGTTTGTGTGGAAACCTAACCAGGCTTACAGCCCTGTTGGGAGAAGACATGGGACCAGACTAGACTGAGCAAAACAAAACTTGGAGGGCCTGCAAGAGTAAGAAGGGGAAAGACTCCTGTACTAGGAGTCAGGAGAGCTAGGTTCCGGTTTGTCTGGATCTCTTGCTTATTGTGTGAAAGTCACTGAATCTCTCTGAACCTCAGTTTCCTCATCTGTAAAATGGGAATAATAGCACCTACCTTCCAGGGATGACATGAGACTCAACAAGATAATGAATACTGAGTGATTGACACAATAAGGGTTCATAGTTAGTGCTCAATATTCCTTATATTTTATTATTACTATTATTAATAGGAGGAGGTTAGGCTGCATGGTTGCCCTCTCAGGACCAGGCGCCTGTGGCCTGAGCGCTGGTCCCCATGGTTCAAGCAGGTCTGTCCACTCTTGAGGGACTCACAATCTAGCATCAGGGAGTCTCAGGTCATGCCTCTGACATCTCCTTATCTGCCTCGGCTGTGCATCCAGTCAGACAACAAGGCTTATAGGAAGGTGCTGAGCTCTTTCCATTCTCTGCATTAATACTAAGGAAAGATGGGGGAGAAGGGTTGCTCAGAAAAACCTTGCTGTTTTGAACTTGTTAACTGAGTATAAATGAATCAGGAGGCATTGGCTAGAAATAAATGATAAAGATTTATTCAAGGGTCTTGGGATTTGCAAATGGGACATACAACTGGGCAATACCTAGAGTGTTTCGAAGAAGAGAAGCCGAGAGTTCTCACAGCAAAAGTACGTTCTTGAGAAGAATCGGTTCTGCATCCTTAACCTCTGAATTGGTGGGAGATGGTAATTTTCCAGATGTCAGGTGGTCTGGTCACTGAACACTCTTTCCTAAGATCTTTGGGGGGTTATCTATAGGATTTACACACATATCTCCATGCATTGATGCACAACCAAAAAGTTCAGAAGTTTAAGTTCAGGGGCTAGTTAAAGTAAGAACAGGATCATTTTCTCATGCCTCAGCCTACTTGATTGTAGTAATTTAGCAGCTTGACTCCAGTGACTCCATTTTATTTCTTCACTCTTTCCTCAATCTGAAATAACATTAAGGCTTCCAGAACCGGATAAGCAGGTCAGAATCCAGGCAACCTGCCCCCTTCATGCTAACATCCACGTTCTTTTTGGTCCCTAAGGGCAAGTGCCCATGACAAATATGGCGGCGGCAGCCTCAGGCGGGGACACCTGCCAGGCAGCAGTCCCCAGAGCCGCGCGTAGCCAATCGCTGGGCGGGGGCGGAGGAAGAGGCCGGGAGAGCGGCCCCCCGGCGCGGCGCGCAGGAACACTGGCTCGCACCTGGCTCAGGGCTACCCAGATCAGGCTTCGGCTGCCTCTATTGCGGTGAGGGGCTGGCGGCGGCGGCGGGGCTCCGGGACAGGAGCAGGCAGGTCTGGGGGCCAATCAAATGCAAAGGACAGACCAATGAGGCTGGAATGCCATCCGCTCTGGGAGTCCTGGGGGCTGTCTGACGGGGTCCCTGAGGTGATCAGATGGTGGGTTGGGAGAGTTCTTGGGTCAGGGTGGGAGAAAGAAGTTTAGGCTCAAGGGAAAAGGATAGAATTCTTGCAGAGGGGCTCCCTGTGGCTGGTGTCGCGGCATGTATCAGGTCAGGATTCATTTCATTAACGTAATAGCCCTTACCCCTGGTGAGTAGTAAAATTACTTGGGGAGCTTAAAAGAACACCATGCTGGGTCCCATCCTTGAGAATTCCGATTTACTTGGTCAGGGGTGGGGCCTGGACCTGGGTGTTATGAGCAGGTGATTTTAACGTGCAGATGGGTTGGAGAACCTCCTTGTGTTTCGGCGCCGCTCGTGAGTAAAGAAAGATCTCCTGGATTGATCCCAGACTCCTCAGCGGCTTGGGAGGGGCAGGTGGTTCTAGGGTGAGGTTGCTGACCCTTCAGTACTGCTGTAGTAACCTGCCCTGGAGGGAAAGGGAGAAGGAGAAGGTCTCTCCCCCAATAAGGTGGAAGTTCAGTTTCAGCCTGAGGAGGAAGATAGGCCTGCCAGTGTGGGGCACCCGCAAAAGCCCTGCCAGGGCTGGACCTCGCTGTGGTGGGACTGGGCAGGGAGATGAGGCTCCCGGGTGTGAAACAGGAAGCACAGCAAACAATTCGGAAGTCAGCTGCTTGTTGAGAAAAGGATACGCCTAATATTTGCAGAGTACCTGTATTATACCTTTCAATTTCATTTGATACCCCTGAGGACCGTCAGGGAACCGATTTGTTTCTCCTGCTTCACAGACGTAGGAATAAAAGCTTGTTAGTAATAACATGTAGACCTATCCCACCTCCAAATTTTGCTTATTACTAGCTTTTCCCCTGTTGCTTCTCATACAGTCTCTAGACTCGAAGGGAATCGGAAGCAAATACCCACCTTCCTTCTGATGCTCCTCACTCCAGAGACCCAGTCTGGCATCCTTTGTTTGCTCCACCAAATCCATCAGCCCCAGCCATCCAGGAAGATGCTACTGTTCCCATCCTTTTCTAGTTTTTTTATCTCCCAGAATCCTGATGGGATGAAGAAGGGAGAGTATTTATTTATTTATGAATGAAAATAAGTGTATCATTTATTTATATACTTATTATTTTTATATGACTATAAGTGTAGAAGGGGGAGTTTTACATGATACCCGGGGCTTCTTCCAAACAGATCTGATTCTGTCACCTCATCACCCCCCATCCCATTGTCCTCAGGACAGAATCTTGTGTTACAAAACCCTTCGATCTGATGCCTTTCTACCTCCCTGCTTTGAGCTCTCTTCCCATATTTTTTCTGGTTTTCTTAGCACAGTGCTGGGCACATGGTAAAAGCTTAATAAATGTTACTTTTTGTTATTATCTCTAGTCCTCTGTGCACCTGTTGCCTTGCTGTACATGTTTTACTCAGCAGGGCACATGGTAATAATCTCGATGGATTCCTCACGTTGCCAATTTCTGACTCCCACAGCCAAGCAGAATGCAGAGCTGAGAGGCACAGTGGGATCTGGGGTTGATACTCCTCCTCCTATGGCTGCTTCTCTTCCCTAGCGCTGGGATGCCCCTACCGGCTTTTTAGGGGCAAATTGACCCAGTAGGTATTAGTTGAGCACCTGCTGTGGTAAAGGAGCCTGGTGGAGGCAGAGCAGAAATTAGGGGCGGGCTGACCTGGTACTGTCCTTAAGGAGCTTGGGGTCTGGAGGAAGGTAAGGGAGGCACTTGGATCCTGATACAAGGGATCTTAAAAGGGGTGAGAACACATGACTAGGTATACTTGGGAAGTCTGGTGCCACTGACCTAGGCCTTGAATCAGCAGGATTTGATAAGACGTTGGTGGGGTGTGGGCATGGTGACATGAGAAATGCTGAGATAATTTTAGTCAAAAATGCCTGTTTTGAATCTTGGCTCTAGCACTTAATACCTCTGTGATTTGGGGCCAGTTATTCAACCTTGAGAGCCTTGGTTTCTTTATTTATATATAAAATGAGGACTGGAAATAGTAATAAGAGTTATAAGGATTCATTATAATGGATAAAAGGCATTATAAAAGCCAGGCATATCTTATACACCTGAGAAATGGTATATAGTTACAGCTAGGGTATTTAGGTGGAAGAAACAGCATGAAGAAAAGTGTGGAGGTGGCATTTAAAAAAGAATTCGAGGGATGGCAAGATACACCCAGCAGTGAGAGGAATGTTGGGTGCTGGAAAGACAACTTCAGTCATGGATTTGGCAAAAAGGACACTGACTGAAACCCTTTAAAGATCATAAAACCAAACTTCAAAGACATAACAAAAAAGTAATAATACCTACTGTTTATAGAGGGTCTTCTAAGTGCCAGGCACTATGCTTGGTGCTTTAAATACCTTTTGCATTTCGGCCCAAAGCAATCTAAGAGGTTGGCTTTATTCCCACATTATAGATGAGACTGAGGCCCAGGGAGAGGGAGTGTCTGGCTCAAAGCCATACAACTGGGACCATACCAGTAGTGGGGAAAGATAGAACCTGCCTCTAGCAGGTTACCCCACAAGGTGCCAAGGTGGGGGTGGAGTTGGTAGCAAGTTACAAGATATTTCACCTGGGTTATGCAACTAGGTGGTGTGGGCTCCTACTCTTTCTCTCTGGGAGAGGGAGGTAGGGCTGTTGGTCTCTGCTGGGGTGGATTGAGGATGGGGGAGGGCTAGTAGGGGAAGGCATTTCCTGGTGGAGGAGAGGAACAATCTGAAAGAGAAACCGCTTTAGTGACCCTGCACACTCCTTGCTCAGCTTCTTCTCCTGAGCAGAGGCTTACCTGGACGGGCTGCTTTGCCTCCAGCTCTGCCTTGTGGAGTTTGTCTCTGGCATTCCTGAACATCTATGTGTTTCTGCTCCTTGCAGGCCCTCCTCTTCTGATTTTCCCAGATCTCTCGAACTTCCTTACTACTGGAAGGGGCCCGATTACCAGGACATGCCCCTGCTGCTACCCTGATCTGTTATAAGTAAGCTCAAGAAAAAGCCAGCATCTTCTATGTGATTGGTACAGTGCTCAGGGCTTCCTGAACATTAGTTTAATTCTCCCTGCATTCCTATAAAGCTAGGCATTATTACCCCATTTTACAGGAGAGAAAACCGAGGCTCATACTGGTTAAGTGACTTGCCTGAGATTACGTTCTTAGTGGGAAGTGCAGTTGGCATTAAACACAGGCCGTCGTGATAGCACAGTCATACCTTTTCCATCTCATGTCCCTAATTAGAGGTTTTCTTCTATCGTTGCCCTAGTGTGGGTACTGGGAGCCAGCTGGTGGAGACTTGGGACCTTGCCTGTAGGGTTCACCTCCTCTAGCAACTGGGGCAAGTTACTGGAAGTCTGGGTGGAGACGGGGAGATTCACTCCCTTGGTCAAAGGCTTTGGAGGTGTGGTAGCGTACTCTGAAGGGCCGTGGGGAATTAGAGAAAGTGACTTGGCTTAAAGATAGTAACAGGGGTGCACATTGTGTTTTATAGCCCCCCAAACACCTTTAGATTAATCCCCGCTCCATCCTTGTGTGGTACGTGGGGAAGGCCTAAGAGGTTCAATAGTAAAAATCTAAAGTGCTCACCACACTTACCATGCTAAGTGCTTTATAGTACTTAGCATGTTAAGTACTCATTGACTGCTAACAATAGCCGTAATAAGGTTGGCCCCATATTGCAGATCAAGAAACAAGCATAGAGAGGTTAAGCAAATTGCTCCAGGTCACATAGGTAGTAGATGGTAGAGTTAGGATTTTAGAGACTTCCAGGGTGTCTTTCAGCTATATTAGTTAGAAAGTCCTGAGGAAACTTGTAGGGTGATGGATATGTTCATGATCTCAGTTATAGTGATGGTTTCACAGGTGCATACATGTTAAAATCAACCAGATTGTACACTTTGAATATGTGTAGATTACTGTATGTCAATGACACTTTAATAAAGATGTGAAAAGAAAAAGCTTTTCCCACCAACCATTCCTTCGGGGGTTCCAGGGCTCTAGGGAGATGCCATCCTCCTCCTGCTGGGGCAAGGTAGAATCATTGTGGCCTGGGAGAGATTCTCACAGACTTAGCAGCTGGTTTCGGGTACCTTTGGCTGCTTCTCCTCTTTTTCTCAGCACTAGGCATAGACTGGCACCAGGTTGGCATGAGGATGAGGGTGTGTGTGCGTGCAGATTGCAAGTAACTGCCACTTAGCTTCCAATGAGCCCGAGAGTGACCCCAGTGAGATTCTCTCCTGTTCTCTCCTCAGAGCCTCTTTCTCTTCCGATCAGTCACTCCCATAGCAAGAGGGGTTGAGTCCAGAAAATTGTCTCTGTGAGGCAGAGGGAGAAGACACAGGCTCTGCTAACCCCTGTCAGGCTGCAGTGGGGGCAGACAGAAGAGTCTGCTGTGCAGGGGCAGGAGACATCATAGAGGGACCAAGGAGTCGAAGAAGGTCTCCAGGACATCCAACATCCTCTGGTTCTGGCTCTAGAGGATGGGTGAGTTGGAGGTGAGGAGATGGGGAAGGTGCTTCTGGTGGTGGTGGTGGTGGGAACCAGCAAGAACAAAGGCCTGGCAAGAGAAGAAGTTGGCCTGAAGATCCAAGGCAAGCTATGCTGGATAGGCCAGAGAGGCCAGACAGCAGAAGCCCTTTAAGGCTGGGCAGAGAGGTGAGGCCATGGTGGGTGATGGGGCAAGGACGGGTCCTGTGGGGTCATTACTGTTGGACTGGGGTTGAAGTTAACTCTCTAGGGCCTGATTCTAAAAGGAAACAGAAGTTTTAGCTCCATGTGTGAGTGTGCATGTGTGTGTGTGTGTGTGTATGTGTATGAGTGTTAGTGCGGGGACAGACATGTAGAGTCCCACGGGCAGGCTTGGGTCACAAGGACTCAGTGGATCAGCTTCTGAGAGTGGGTATAAATCTCCTAAGGCTGTCATAACAAATTACCATGGATTGGGTGGCTTAAAGCAACCAAAATTTATTCTCTCACAGTTCTGGAGGGTAGAAGTCCAAAATCAAGGCATCAGCAGGGTCATACTTCCTCTGGAAAGAGGCTCTAGAGAAGAATCTTTCCTTGCCAATTCCAGCTTCTGATGGTTGTGCCCAACCCTTGACATTCCTTGGCTTGTAGCCGCATCATCCAATTCCCGCCTTCGTCTTCACCTGGCATCTTCCCGCTGTGTGTGTCTGTCTCTGTGTCCAAATTTCCATCTCCTTACAAGGATACCAATCTTGGGATTAAGTTCCACTCGAATTTAGTATAATGTTATTTTAACTTGGTTACATCTGCAAAGACCCTATTTCCAAATAAAGTTGCACTCACAGGTGCTGGAAGTGAGGACTTGAGCATATCTTTTTGAGGGATGCGGCTTAACTCACAACAGGGAGTTTGAGAGGAGGAAGCCCCCATCACTTCCAGCTGCGGGTCAGACAAGCACACATGGGATTATTTTTCTGAAAAGAGAACAGCAGCTTCGAGCCTAAAAAAAGAGACAGATTTAATGCCTCGCTTAATGCTTAACGGACCAGCAACATGGTGTCACCTGGGAGCCCCATAGAAATACAGAATCTCAGATTCCTCCCCAGACTCACTGAGTCAGAGTCTACATTTTAATAAAGTCCCTAGGTGACTTGAAAGCACAGTTCAGTGTGAGAAATGGTGCTCTAATAAAAATCCAACTTTTATTTCCTTTCCCACCTATGGTCAGTCTAGCTTGCCAGTTTCCGTACATGAGTAAGCCTGGTTGGAAGCTGGACAGCCACATTGTCCTTTGTTCTCTCTTTTCATGTAACATGGTTTTGAATTTCTCTCCCATGTATTGAGATTGCTGGCGTGATTCCCCTTTCTGGAGAGCATCAGGCTTGCCGAGCCAGTCCCTTTGTTGCATTCTTGGGCTGTGTCCAACTTTTTGCTATTTACAAATCTTGGTGCCGTGAACATTTCTATACATATTCCTTTGGAGTTAGTTCCTTAGATGGAATTTCTGGAATCAAAGTGCATGAAATGTTGTGGACTCTTATTTAAATATCTTATCACTCTTCTATATCTGTGGAATATGGCAACATAGCAGGTTTCTCCGTTCTGCCCAACCGTGCATGGAAGCCCTGTGCACATTTTCGCTGTATGACATTGGGCAAGTTACTTAACATCGCTGAGCTTGGCCATTGCTTTATAACATTGTAATAGTGCTATATACTTTGCAGGGATTTTATAAAAATAATAATGACACCACTAACATCCATTTATTGAGCACTTTCTGTGAGTTACCTCATTTCATCCTTACATTTCTCTACAGAGTAGGCATGATTATCCCTTTTTCCCTTTCATAGAAGAGGAAACTGAGGCTTGCGTTAAGTAGTTGGCCTGAGGTTATACTGTAGGAACATCATGTGTCCCAGCCCAGGGTTGTCACATTTAGACTGATAAGGTCAGATAGTATGGATGCAAGAAGATACTGAGCACATGGCCTGAGCGCATTTGGACCTGGCTCGGTACTTGTTGGACTCCTGCCTCCGCTTCCCATGCCTGTATCAGTTTCCTTGGGTTACTCCCTGGTATGGTATCTAGCCCAACATTGTTTCAACTGTACATCATTAACGATTCTCCAGTTTTATTTAACTTTCTCCCAGTTGGAAATGAGTTTTTAAATGACTCACAGGTCTGGGGTTAGGAGCAGAGCTGGCTCTGATCCTTGTAGCTAACTGACTCCTTCATCCCCAGGGACAAGGATGGCCAGACTGCCTGTGGCCATGAGCACTTCCCAGTGCTCCTAGGCTGAGGCTTGGCTGGCAGCCATGGGGTTGGGCAAGCCCTGGGCCTGGCTGTTGGGCTTGCCCACCGCTGCGGTCTATGGCTCCCTGGCCCTCTTTATCTCCATCCTGCACAACGTGTTCCTGCTTTACTACGTGGACACCTTTGTCTCAGTGTACAAGATCAGCAGAGCTGCCTTCTGGGTCGGAGAGGTAGGCCAGCACGTCTCTGGGGTGGAAGCTGGGCAGATTGCAGTGCTGGGACCCACCTAGCCAGGAGCATGGGGCAGGCAAGGTTGCCCACCAAAACTCAGCCTTGATGACCAGCTCTCATGGCCACGGTCCTATGAGCCAGGGACTGTCTATGTATTCACATATATAATATATCACATATATAAACTTATCAGCTGGATACATTTGCTAGCTGGGCTCCAGATAGGAGTTTGATGGGGACAGTGGCCGCTAGAGTGAGTTTTTTTTAGCAGAGGGACTGACCTAAGCAAAAGTTTGCAGGCAGGAAAGCTAGTGTTATCTTTAAGGGGTGGTGTGCAGGCTGAGCAAAGAAAGCCCCGGAAAAGAGGCTGCCCATAGCCCACCTGCCTCATTTCTCTTCTGCCCACAGACGGTGTTTCTCCTCTGGAACAGCTTCAATGACCCCCTCTTCGGCTGGCTGAGTGACCGTCAGTTCCTCAGCTCCCAGCCCCGGTTTGTGTCTTGGGAACAGCGCATAACTTGTTCTGTCCCACCCCACCCTTTCCCAGGGCTGGAGGACCCCCACATGTTTGGGTTGAGGGAAGAAAGGGACCATTTTCAGCTGTTGTCCAGGTTTCCTTCCTTCCCAAGGGCAGGGCAGGCTCTGTCCAGGTTGGAGAAGTGGCCTTGAGTAATGGTTGGCCTTGATCACTTGGGGGAGAGATTGACCCCAGCTCGACTTGTCGGGCCCTCTCGATTGGGTGCTGTACTGCAAACACTCTGCTGCTTCTGGCAGATTCCTTTACCCTATCCCTGCTGGGTAAAGGAAGCCATCACAGGGGCACAGGCACAGCAAGAACTGCAGGACTGCTGGGGCCCATCACTACCCCTAACCCTGAAAAATGGGTATCATACCACCCTGTGGCCCTCGGCCTGGCAGGCTGACAAGGGAACAGAGGAGTGAGTACCCACTGGTGAGTGCGCTTCCGAAATCGGAAGTTAAGGACTCGGGGCTCAGCAGGACCACCTGGTGTGAGTCCCACACTCTGGGCCTCCATGCCTCTTCTGGGGCCTGCGTAGGGGACACTGGGGTCCAAGTCTGCAAGAGTATCTACCAACAACCCTCCTCTCCCTGGCAGGTTGGGCACTGGGCTCTCCTCGAGGGCCGTGGTGCTGGCACGGGTACGGGCCCTGGGCAGGCATGGGCCGCTGCTGGCACTGTCATTCCTGGCATTCTGGGTGCCATGGGCCCCAGCTGGCCTGCAGTTCTTGCTGTGCCTGTGCCTCTATGATGGCTTCCTGACACTTGTGGATCTGCACCATCATGCCTTGCTGGCTGACCTGGCCCTCTCAGCCCACGACCGCACGCACCTCAACTTCTACTGCTCCCTCTTCAGCGCAGCTGGCTCTCTCTCTGTCTTTGCCTCCTATGCTTTCTGGAACAAGGAAGACTTCTCATCTTTTCGTGCCTTCTGCCTGACACTGGCCGCTGGGTCTGGGCTAGGCTTTGTGGGGGCCACACGGCTATTGAGGCGGCGGGTCGAGATGGCCGGCAGGGAGCCAGGGTACCCAGATCTGGCTGTGGACAGCGGGTGAGTGTTCAGTCCCAGCTCTCCAGGTTCCTGCCAACACCGTTCTGAATCTAATTTCAATGCTGGATCTCCTGGCCGATGGGTGGCTGCCCTGGGATGGGGGATGGCTACGGCCCAGCCCTAGGCCATTCTTGACTCCCCTCTGCCCTATAGTCTGTGTGGAGAGGAGCTTCCTGTAGGCGGTGAGGAGGCGGGCAGTATCACCTTGGGCCAGTACCTCCGGCAACTAGCACATCACCGGAATTTCCTGTGGTTCGTGGGCATGGATCTGGTGCAGGTATGAGAGCAGTCCCCCACCTAGCATGGTTAGTGTATGCCTCACTCAAGGGAACAGGTTCCTCAAAAGCCGGGAAGTCAGTTCTGGGCCTCTCGTGAGAACCGGTGGGTGATTCGAGGACAGGAACACAGTTTGCGTAGTGAGGAGACCTGGGTTCTAGCACCATCTGAGCTCCTAACTGCCTGTGTGATTTTAGGCAAGTCTCAGTCTCTCAGGACAGCCATGTCTTCACCTGCAAAGTGAGTGTATGAAAAGAGGCACTTCTTTGGGGACTCTGTGACGATCTTTTTAACACACCAGGTGCCACACCTAAAACACATGTAGTGTATAAGCTAGCCAAATTTAGAAATATTTTTTTATGTCATTAAGCTTGTTTTACTAAAGTGTTTTCGATTAAAAAGAACAAACTTAATTGTTCTAATGACAATTTTGTCATACTTTCTGTTAGCAAAATTAGATAAGCAACAGATATATATATATATTTTTTGTTCTAGCATGTTCAATGTTGAGGGACAAGGGGACGAAGGCTGCTCTTACTGCTCTTGTTGGCTTTCGCCCTGTGCCTGGCTCCCCTCCTGCCCCAGCAGCCTCCTCACTGCCCCTGTTGGGTTGCAGGTATTTCACTGCCATTTCAACAGCAACTTCTTCCCCCTCTTCCTGGAGCATCTGTTGTCAGACCACATCTCCCTCTCCATGGGCTCCTTCTTGTTGGGTGAGTGTGTGCCTTGGATAGGCTGGAAGGACAGAGGCTTGCACCCCAGAAACCCTATCCCAGCTATAGGCACAGCCACCTCCCCGGCTGGGGCCCAGGTGTTAGAGGGCAGAGTCTGCTGTGGGGTCGCACCTCCAGCCCCCAGCTCTTTTCCCGAGGAAGGGGCAAAAGCCTGTTGGTGGTGTGAGGGGGTAGGGCTGCTCTCATTGGTGGTCCTGTTGGTAATAGTGCTACCCAGAGGCGATGAGGCACAGTGGCTGGTTAACAGTGAGGACTACAGTGTGACAAGCCTGGGTGTGAGTCTTGACTGCTTATTTACCGTGTGGCCTTGGGTGTGTTCTATTTAATCTCTTTGGACCTCCATTTCTCATCTGTAAAATATGTATCATGATAGTACTTACCTTAAAGGACTGTGAGGATTCAATAAAAGGATGTGAAATATCTCTCGGCGCAGAGCCTGGCAGGTCATTATGCAAACTCTGATTCTGGAAAATTGTGGAAATTGTGGCAGTGCCTCCTGACAAGGCTCCACCTCTTCTTCCCAGGCATCTCCTATGTCGCTCCCCATCTCAACAACCTCTACTTCCTGCCCCTGTGCCGGCGCTGGGGTGTCTACACCGTGGTGCGGGGGCTCTTCCTGCTTAAGCTGGGCCTGAGCCTTCTCATGCTTTTGGCTGGCCCCGACCGCCCCGGCCTGCTCTGCCTCTTCATTGCCAGGTATGCCTGCCCTCTCTGACCCTCACACCTCTGTCCCATCCCTTCATTCTTGCCCACTTTCTCTCTCTGCTGGCAGCAACCGTGTCTTTACTGAGGGCACCTGTAAGCTATTGACCTTGGTAGTCACTGACCTGGTGGATGAGGACCTGGTGCTGAACCACCGCAAGCAGGCGGCCTCAGCGCTCCTTTTTGGCATGGTGGCCCTGGTGACCAAGCCAGGCCAGACCTTCGCCCCACTGCTGGGCACTTGGCTGCTGTGCTTCTACACAGGTGAGGGCCCAGGGACTGGCAAGGGGCTCTTGAGGCTCAAGGGGGCACAGCTTACCTGGCACACCAACTGACAAGCCTGGCTTTAGGTCCAGTGAATGAGACAATGGCAACTGGCCAACAGAGTCTGGGTCTGGGCCACCGTGGGCTGCCACACCTCTTCTGCCACTCCTCTGCATCGGAGGGGAGCTGAGTCTCTGATTCTTCTATTCTTTCAATAGTTCATTCATTAATTAAACAAATATGTATAGAATACCAAATATGTATAGAATACCAGGTGATGCTTTGGGAGATAACAATGAATAAGACAGACAAGGTCTTTGCCATCATGGAGTTTATATTCTAGTCAGGGGGAGGAGAGGTGGTGATAGACAGCCAAACAAGAACATAGCAGGTAGTGACAAGTGTGATGGCAAAAATAGAGCAGATCCTCAAATAATATCATTTTGTTCAATGTTGTTTTCTTAAAATATTGATGAGATGCCACAGGAACATACTCTTGTTTATACCAATTAGCTTATGGTAAAATTGGTTCGTTATACGTATTATTTTGCTTACGGTTGTAGGACCTATCGACAACACTGAGGACTTACTGTAGTGTGACTGAGAAGCTACTCTGTGTAGTCAGGGAAGGTCTCTGAGGCGACACTCAGGATGTGGACTGAATGGGGAGGATTTAGTCTAGAAAGAACTCTGTGGATCCTAGATGAGGGAGTGGCAAGTGCAAAGGCCCAAGGTATCAGGAGTCGTTAGGAGATGAGGCTGGAAAAGTGATGTGGGCTCTGGGAAGCAGGTCAGGTTTTGGATTTTTATTCTCAGTGCAAAGAGAAGCTATTGCAAGAGTTTTAAGCAGGGGACATGATCTGATTTACATTTTTAAGAGCCGGCTCTGGCCACTGTATGGAGAATGGATTGTAGAGAGGCTGTGGCAGAGGTTATGGAGGCTTGGACCAGGGTGGTGCTGGGGGTCTGGAAAAGAAGTGTTTGGGTTTGGTATGTGTTTTGGAGTCGGGAGAAGGTGAAGGATTGGCTGTTGGGAAGCACCGAAGTTAAGGAATCTAGGAAGACTTTAACGTTTTTAGCCCCAGTTATTGGGTGGATGGTGGTGCCATTTACCGAGAAGAGAAGAACAGGGGAGAAGCAAGGTCGGGGGAGAATCAGGAGTTATGGTTTGGACATCTGTGTGTGTTGTCTCATGTGGACTTTGGAGGAGCCAAGGGCTGACTCTGTTCTTTCTGCGCGCTCTCTCATCCTAGGTCATGATCTCTTCCAGCAGCCCCCACTGGCCCTTGTAGGGAGTGCCCAGCCCTGGCCAGAGCCCCCGGCCCCACCCCCAGCTCAGGCCCCGGTGCTCCGCCAGGGCTGCTTCTACCTGTTGGTGCTGGTGCCCATCACCTGTGCTCTGCTGCAGCTGTTCACCTGGTCCAAGTTCACACTGCATGGGAGACGCTTGCACATGGTCAAGGCCCAGCGCCAGAATCTGTCACAAGCTCAAACCCTGGGCATTAAGACTGTGTGAGAGGTACAGCAATACCACTCTGCTGAGAACACTGCCTGCAATTTTGGGAAGGAGCCACTTTTGCCAGCCTGGTGTTCTGCTCTGCCTTCCTTGGGTGCAGCCTGGAGGACAGATGGCAGAATGGGAGCTCCTACGGCTGAGCTGGGAGCAGCACTGGGTCTTAAGATCCTGCTTGGCTGGCTGGCCCAACTTGGGCAAGAACTGGGCCAGAAGTGTTCGGGGACCTGCTTCCCCCTCGGGGGCAGGAGAAAGAAGAGGCTGAAGGAGGGATGGGGCTGCCTCGTGGTCACATGGGGTTGCCACGGGGCACGGAGTCCTATCTGACCACCTGGCTGGGGCTGCAACTTCATGTGGGCTCAGGAACCACTTTTGATACTGCAACTGCTCCCTTTCAACCAGCCAGGGGAAGCTGACCATAAGTCCTGCCTACCCTTCCCTCCACCCTTCCAGTGGTTTCTCTGGGTTCTCTGCTTCAGCTGTGCCTGAAGTAGTATGCCCCCGCTATTGCAGGGCTTCCCCACCCCCACCTGGCCTCTAAAGAGGTTCAGCTCATCACAGATGGATTAAAGTCTTTTTGTTCCCATTCCTGAGGTCTGTGCTGTGTGTAGAAGTGGTGGGGTGGGTAGCAAGATTCCACATTTAATACGAAAAGCACTCAGGGCATTTTTCCAAAGATGAGTTGGGGGGCCACCCACATCAGATTCACAGAGGTAGCAGGGGGAACATGTGGACAAGTAGCTGTACAGGGGCAAAAAGGCTCAGCCTGCGGTCATAGCCCCAGTGCATTTCCACACGCCACTGCTGGACGTGGAGGTCAAGGAAGTGGCTGGCCGCTCTTAGGCCAGAGGCCCTCAACCTTGGAGTCAACAGGGAGCTTTCAGAAATGTCCGAGTTCTGTTCCCCAAGATTCTGATTTCATGAGTCTGGGGTATGGCCTGGGAACTATGGTTTTGGAAAGCTCTGTAGTGATTCTAACATAGCTGGGACCGAGAACCTCTGCTCTAGGCCAGAGTTTCTCAGCCTTGGCATTAACACATTTGGGCTGGATGATTCCTTGTTGTGGAATCACCCCTGGTCTTTGCTTAGTAGATGCTAATAGCATCTCCTCCCCTGTGGTGACAACCAAATGTCAAATGTTTCTAGGCATTGCCAAATATATCCTGGGGGGCAAAGTTGGCCTTGATTGGGAACCACTGCTCTAGGCCAATGGTTTGTTGAGGGTGTGCAGAATGGCTAAGAATGTAGGCTCTAGGGCTATGTTGCCTGGGTTCCAATCTTAGCTAATAAAGGGCGGAACCTTGAGAAATTACGCGATCTCTCTATGGTTCTATCTCCTCGTCTGTGAAGTGGATGATAAAAATATCTACACTTTGTAGGGTTGTTGTGAGGATCAAATGGGTTAACATTTGTAAAGTGCCTGGCAATTCTCTGCCACCCCTCAGGTAAACAAGTTTAAAATGGAGGACTGGTTAATCAGAGTATCTGAGCAGGGGCCCAGGAACTGCATTTTAATAAGCTCCTTAGGTTCTTATACACGTGGAAGTTTTGAGAGCCTGATTTCAGGATGTCAAGAGCAGTTCCTCTCATTTGCTGGGACTTGGGCTAAGGTCTGGCAGAGTCTGATTGGTGCAACAGTGCCCTCTAGAGGACAGCCTTGGCCAGTTACCACTTCAGATTTAGGGTTCACAGCTCCTCCCTCTTCCTACCCAGCACTAACTATAGACAGAGGCCCAGCTGACAGGTCTATTGGAAGGACTTTATTTAAGTACACGGGGCCCCCACCAGGCAACGTGGTTTGTGCGAGGCTGTGTGAGGGACAGGCTTGGGCTAAGAGAAGGGAGGTGAGCTGGTTAAGCACACAGCAGTCCGCGGGGTCGCCACATCGCTCTCACACACACCTGTTGCTGTGGCCCACACCTGGCAGGACCTTTGGTCCTTGGACGGCATGGGGGAGAATACTGCCTGGAATCTGGGATTGGGACAGGTCTTGGTGTCAGGTGAGGGTGCCGGTGAACATTTGCTAGCCCCAGCTTTGTACCATCTGGGCTAAAGGCCTTTGGACCACTGCTAAACCAGCCCAGTCCAGGGTAGGCGCCTGGCCCCACTGGACCGGAGGAGATGAACCTGAGCCCATCAGCTCCTGGGACTCGGGTCTGGTCTCCTCCCTCCCTAAACAAACAAGTCCAAAGTCAAGAACGGCATAAAATCAGCCCAGAGGGACCTTCTCATTTCTATGAGCTACTCCCCTGGGTCAGCTAGAGTGGGAAAAGGCAACTTGGTTAACTGCAACTCTTTCTCCAGTCTTAAGGGAGCTGGATCCCCAACACCCCTCCTTTACTAGGGCCTCTGTCAAAGGGTGATTCTACCTCCTATTTCAGGAAATCCAACCAGCAACCAGCCTGCTGACTCCAGGGCAGTGAGCAAGTGGAAGAGGGAGAAAGAAAGAGGCTGGTGGGAGTGGCTTTGAGTGTAGCCTCAGATCCCAAATGGTGTCAGCCTATGGATACTGTCAGTTCACCCTCAGCAAAGTGGTGGGGCCCCGGAGGCTACGCTAAGCTTAGGTGCTGTAAACATTAGTGTGAACAGGGTGACTGGTGGGCAGGAGGCGATGACCTCCCTCTCTCCAGCCCCCATACTGAACAATCACTTCAATAAATAAAACTGTTTGAAGATGGCATTGCCCAAGGAAGGATGAAAAGCAATGGCCGGAGGCCAACAGGCTCCTTACTCTCCTGAGACCCCCTGGATGGGGGGCTAGGGGTGGGAATATTAACTCTGCCGCTAACCACAAGTAGCAGTACTCCTACCCTCCTCAAATGCCCAGTGTGGTCCTGGTCCCCAGGTGAAGTTGAAGGCATCCTGCCCTCTCCTGACCCCAGAATCTCAGTAACAGCCTTCCCTGCCTCCCAAACCCAAACTTCAATCAAAACCAGACAGAACTCAACCCCAGTCCCAGTCCTCAGTCCATGATCAAGAGTCATGGAGAACAGAATGATGAGCAAGGGAAGCAGCAGCTGCCTTGGGCCTCAGGGCACCCTGGGGGCGGGGTGGGGTGGGGCTGGCCCAGTCTAGAACGGGCAGCAGCAATGTCTCCCGGGGGTTGGGTTTACCTCCCTCTCTGTCTCCCCATGGTAGTAAACATAGTCCCAAACAGCCAGACAAAGGCCCAACTGACAAAGGAGTGGCGCCCTCTGCCAGCACTCTTCCCTGTCAGGGGCCAGTTAGTGGTCAACCCCAGGCCTCAGGCCGTCACCATCGTGGGTAGTTCATTGTCCTTTCTGGGCCCTGGGATCCCTGGGCCACACTGCACTCGCATAGGCGCACATACTTGTACCCACACACACACTCACACACACAGGCAGTTCCTCGCAAACACTCCGACTCAAGAAAGCGAGTTTTAAAGTGGAGTTAACTTCAGAGAGAGGTGAAGATGATGTCCCAACATTAGAAGGTTTTCCTGTGGATGGATCGGGCACCGTCTTCCTCGTATTCCTTCTTGGAGACCCACATCTTCTTAAAGGTGTCCAGGGAGGCGAGGATAGAGCCCCTAGAATAGAAGGAATCCAAAAGAACATTGTGAGAAAGAGAGTGTGTGTATTTGTAAAGCTGGCCAGGCCCCATAGGACCAAACCATATCAGGCTTTTCTTTAACAGGATGGGGTGATAAGGAGTAATGAATGCCTTCGCTTCCTGTTCTGCTCTTATTCACAGAACTACTCACCCAATCCATGTGGAATACAGTCTCTCCTGAGGTGCAGATATCTGTAAGGGTAGGTGGAAAGAGGAATCTGAGACAGTCATCCTCCCTTCACCTTTTCCCTTTCAACTTCCTCTCAGCAGTAGATGAATTTCACACAATTGGCTTTAAGTTACGTCCCTGCTGGACCCTGTGGCCTCTCTGGGGGGTATTGTGGCCAACATAACACTCATCTTGAGAAGCAGGTTTCCAGCAGCCTTAACTACAATTCCCAGAGAAGATAGGGCTATCTGGGGGCAAGATTCAGCTCTGCCGAGGGCTGGTCGGAGCAGTCTTCAAGACAGCAAGCACACTCCTTCATTTAGGATCCCTCCTTCCTTAGGCAGGCTAGCTCCCCTCAGCAGCCACTAAGATGTTGGGACTGTGTCACAGGGGAGCAGCAAAAGTCAATCTCTTGTCAATGTTAGTTTCCCTGAAAGTCCTCACGTTGGGCCCTCAGCCTAGCACCCTGCCACATCTGAGTACTAGGACTGTCCCCTTTTGTGAAGATGGAGAATGAGATTGGGTCCTCTTCTCTGGCAGACCTCGGGGTCAGTGTGGAAGCAGGAACCATCTGGCAGTGCCTGTATAGTCCTGGCTACTTGAAAACCTTGGGCAGAGCTGGAGGGGTGGCCATACCATGTGGCACTACAGACCCTTGAAGCCCAATTCTATCCTGCCCCCGCCCCCGCCATGCTCCTACCCTGATCTTCACATCTTTCGGAGCCAGTTTCTTCACTTCACTCAGTAGCCTGTCACCAAATCCTGAATGGGCAGAAAAGGAGAATTTTAAGTCAATCCTCTGAGCATCTAGGCCCAGCAGAATCTGGAAGCTTCTTGGGGAAGGGCCCTAAGAGCAAAGACCAACCTTTGAACAGGGTGGAGCCTCCCGAGAGGACAATGTTAGAGAAAAGTGTGCGCCGCAGGTCCATGTCAGACTTCTGGATGGCAAACACCAGCACCTCATGGATGCCCTCACTCTCCTCGCCAATCAGGTCTGGCCTGAACAGCAGCTCAGGTGCCCGGAATCGGGAAGGACCAATCTGCAGGGTGACAGGCAAGTTTCAGAGGCTGGGACTGGGGCTGAGGTCCCTTTGGGAGTGGGAATGGAAGGGGCCCCTCTGTCCACCTCTTCCTAACCAGGTGGCTATGAAGGCCAGGCTCAAGGGCTTCCAGGAACAAAGATTGGACTTCTGGGAACAAATAAGGAACAAAAAGGAACAAATAGGGCTCCTGGGAAATGAGAGAGGAAATACCTAGGTTTAATCCTAGCTCTTGCCTTTTAATCCCAGCCAAGAGACCTCTGGCATGAATACATGGATTCATTCATTCATGGAAATTTCTTCGTATCGGTGGAGGTCCAAGGAGAGGCAACTCACCCTACTCTGTGCCCAAGTGGTTAAGGACAGCACTAACTACCCCTGTTCATAATCCCACCCTGACCTAGAAGAATGCCTCTGGTGCCTCCTGGATTCCACATGGGAGAAGCAAAGTCCCTAGCACCTTGCTTGGTAGAAGACGGTACTGCTCCAGGCAAGGGGTGCAAAAAGGAGGATACATCTGACTCCAGCCTCCTCATGGGGAGTTCTGTTTGGGCCCAGAGCTTTTGGGGCCTGAGGGGACTGAGTGGAGAGGCTTGGTCGCCTACCTCAATGGTGCTGCCGTCGGGCAGGTAGTACTGGGCCTTCTCCGTCTCTAGTGTCTCATCCTTCTGGGGATTTATGGATAGGTAGCAGGCTCTCTGCAGAACCAAGCATGAGTCAGGCAGGCAGGAAACCTGGTGCCTACTTGGTCAAAGTGCCAGGGGAGTGATGTGCTGCTTCAGACATCTGCCCATCGCAGTGACTGCCCTACAGAGTTGCTGCCCTGAAGCAGGAGCAGGGAGATTTCTGTCGGCCTTCACTGAGTGGCACTTAGGATACGAGTTCCCACCTACTCCACTTTTGTGGAAACTTGGCTCTCTGGATCTAGCTCTGAGACCACAACCTAATTTTAGTCCAGACTCAGGCAATTTTCTACTACTCATAGGGTTCTGGGTCCCGCTTACCCAGCTCAGAGGTTTCCCTAGAGCCACAGGTGGCAGGAGGATTTAGTTTACTTAAAAAAAATGTATTCTGAATTCCTCAAGGATGTAAAAGAACATATGTAATTTGTACATAAAGTATAAAAAAAGTGATCACTGGTGTACCCATCACCCAGTTTAAGAAATAGAAGCAGCTCCCTTTCCCTAAAAGATGGTAGCACTTTGGGAAGGTGAGTCTGTCAGTGTAAGGGGTCCCAGCTGGAGTTCACACAGCCACCAAGTGGCCTGGTTGGGGAGAAAAGAACCTGGCCAAGACCCCCTGGATGGGAGCTTCGCCTCTCTTCACTCCAAGTCATGGAGGTCCTGGCTGCTCTGTTCTCATTCCCTATCCCGTCCCTGGGCCCATGGGGCAGCACTCACTTCTTTTATGGCCTTGACAATCTCAAACTCGGAGGAGGAGTGGAAATCATAGCCCTCCTTACGCAGGTAGAGACGAAGGAAGCGAGAGACGTCTCGGCCAGCGATGTCGATACGCATGATTGAGTGGGGCATGGCAAAACCCTCATAAATGGGCACAGCATGGGTGACACCATCTCCAGAGTCCAGCACCACACCTGTGGTCCTGCCTGTGGCATAACTGAAACAAAGTGGACAAACCATCACTAACCCCTGACTCCTCACTCTGGGAAGAAACTCATTTCTTTTAAGAGTTCAATGTCAGCTAAACTAAAGCTGGGGCCTGCCTTTCTCCAGGGGCCTTAGACTGGACTGAGTACCAGGAAGCCTGAGCATTGAAGCAAACCTTGAAATACCTGGATGAAAGGTGCTGAGCCTCTCCAGCTCACTCCCCACTTCCAGAAGAGCAGGCCTTCCAATCTCAGGAGATGGCCTGGCTTTTAACCATTTCAGGGACCTAGCCTGAGGGGCAGTTTTTACTCTCTAGACAAGAGGTTAAAACTCAAATTCCTACAGGGGCTAGGCAGGAAAAGTAAATGAGTAAAGGAAAATAAGATTTTCACTTCCACAAAAAGAACAGCTACCCCCACCCCTCCACATGGCCCTCTAGGCCTGTCCTGTTTTTTCTTTTTTAGTAGAGACAAGGGTATAGACATATAGCTCTGTAATATGATAAATAGCAACTGACAGTCTGCCTTCATGTTGGGAGAACAAGGAATGGAGTGGACTGTGGTGAAGTTAAACTAGCAAACTCGATCTAAAATGGCAGCTGCTATTTCAGCTCCAGCTGATTTCTGCCCTATGGGAATGCAGGCCCGACATTACTAGATCTTTCCATTTTTTTCAGAGAAGCCAGGAATTTGGATTGTGATAGGAAATCTTCTGATTTTTAAATGCTGGCTCACAACTTTTTAATGGGATCAAACACATCCCCTCTGCAGGTCACCAATGTACAAACTTGGCCATAGACAACCTTGGTGTGAGGCAGGCTGGGAACATGACCCGAATGACAGGGGCATGAGAACAGGGAGCACGGTGGTGTTTTCATCATGACCCTACTACCAGCCTCACATAGCACCTGGCACAAGTAGGCACTGAATAAATAATCTAAACACACTACAAGGCCCTTCAGGAAGAGCTGTAGCAGCAAGTGGCCTTCCCAGCAGGCAGAGCACAGAGCCTTGGGCACCAAACCCCTAGACAGTATGAGGCTGGGAGATAGTCTCAGTGTTTCCTTTCCCAGCATCTTTAACCTTTCCCTAGTGGGGTGCTCAAGTTGCTCTGAACCAAAGGAGAGGCATCCTTGATACCAAAGCGAAAGGACAGCTTTCCTCCCAAAGGACCAGGCTGGCCAGCCAGGCTGCTACTCACAGGCTGAGCACGGCTTGCATGGAGATGAAAAGGGCTGGCACATTGAAGGTCTCAAAGAAAACTTCAGCAGCTCGTTCCCGGTTTTTCCTTGGGTTTAAAGGCGCTTCTGTCAGGAGCACAGGATGCTGGTGAAAAATGCCCATAGGTCAATCAAGGCGAGAACAGATTTCCACTCCTCATTAGTACTGGGGTAGAAGCCTCTGTGGGGCTGGCTAGAAAGCCCAGGAAACATTTGTCAGCATCTCTCCAAAAAACGGCAAGCTGGGGCTGTCACCTACCCATGCCCAGGTCAATTTCTCAATTTTCCAAAATCCTACCCCCTCAAGAGTCTCTCTGTTTTTGCCTCCACTCCTTTACTCTCCTCTTTTTCCTCCAAGATTCTTATATAGGTCCCTGTATACATCTCCAATTGTCAAGAAGATTTTGCTATACTCTAAATTTGGAATTATGATAAAAAAAAAGTTAATTTTTTCAAAATAGAAAATTTCAATATTGAATGCATTTTTAAAAAACAGAATATAGCCTTCCCCCGGAAATTCTGATACACCTAGTATTCACATTCCTTAGTGTTTCTGAGTTGAGGGTTACTTCCTTAGAAATTATAGGCTCTGAAGTCTGAAAGATATGAGTTTGAATCTCAGCTCTATCACTTTATTAACTGGGTGATCCTGGAAATACTACTTGGCTTCTCTGAATTTCTGTTCCCTTGTCTATAAACTGGAGATAATATTACCTACATGTGTAAGTAATGATGTAATGGTGTAAAGATTAAATGCAAACATGTCTGAAAAGCACATGGCCTGGTTCCTGGCACATCGTAAGACTCAAACCCTCTTGGCAGTTATCCTCCTCCTCCTCTTCCTCATCTCTGGGGTAGGGGTTATGCCCACTGCACACCCTGCAGGGCTGCTCCACACACAGGACTCTCACCTCCTCTGAGAAAGTCTGTAGCTGGTCCTTAGAATAGACATATTGCCAGATGCGCTCCATGTCATTCCAGTCCTTGACAATGCCATGTTCCATGGGGTACCGGATGGAGAGCAGTCCTCGGTGCTCCTGGGTATAGAGAACGGGACTTACAGCAGCAGTCAGCTTCTCAGCTGGGCTGCCTGGTGGATCCTGCTCATCCAGACTGGAGTTCCCCGCAACCTCAGTCCTCACCCAGGGCTAAGGGTGGGCACCCATTCTTGCAGTCTCCAACAGAATGCTGCAAATTGCTCTCACTGACCAATCAGCTAGTGAAGCAGAAGGCTTCTGCTTTTCCATGGGCCCTCGGGTGACCCTAGGGCAAGTGACAGGAGGCACCCTCTTTATTGCCTGGTCCCAGGACATATCTCCTGGCTCCCACCTCTGGACTTCAGCACTTGGAGCCAAGGTTGGCAACCATGATTATTGTTCTGCTTCTAGAGGCTGCCTGAGAGCTCTGCCAAACTGTGCTGATCAACTCATCCCCAGGGTACCCCAGCCAGGATCTCTCCCCAATCCCTTTTGCCAAAAAGGTAACCAAGCCAGTCAATTTGATCATTGGCAAGGTAGTGACAGAATACAGAAAGAAGGCAAAAGCCATTTTCTAGACACGTCTCTGTTTCCCAAAGTGGGGTTTGATATTTTCTCTCCAAAACCAGAGGTTGCTCTGGGGAGAAATGAACCAACGAGGCTTAGGATGAGAGAACCAAAGGGGAGATTTTAAGAGGAAACTGCTCCTTTTACTCATGGCTATGTCTCTCTCTGGAACACTGCTGATGTGGGGAATAACGAAGGTCCTCTGCTGGCCTGAGATTTCTTCAATAGGACTGGGAATTACCTCAGCTTTGGGGCCAATGAAGATGTCGCCTTCGAGGGCTCCTGCCATGACACGAACGTGCTTGGGTCTGCCCACACTACAAAAGAGAGTGGGGAGGACCAACGCTTTTCATTTGGCAACAGAAAACATAACAGAAGGATGTACAGAGGCACATACTTAGGAAGAAATACACTCAATTCTACTGTGATTATCTTTGAGGAGTGAAGTTACAGTTGAGTTTCTTCTTTTTACTTTTCTGCATTTCCCAATTTCTATAATGAACATGTATTGTTTTAAGTTATTTGTACGTTATTTCATGTTTTTATTATATTTATATTATTTTATGTTATTAAAACAAATTTTAGAAGATTCAATATCTCTGCTTCTTCTCTTTCCCCAACATATGTGCAAACCAAGAGAGACAAGGAAACAAGAATTTCTACATGAATGTTAACTCAAAAAATTTCAATTTCCTTAGCCCCTGTCCAAGCCTTCTACTAAGTAGAACTGTGTTGTAACTGTGACAGATGGCTTCTTCCTTTTTCTCCCCCTTTAAGCTCCTTCCCCAAGCACCTGTGCCTTTCTCCTGCCTGCAGTCTCTCTGCCTTAGGAGGAAAGTGCCAAGAAACTCATTTCTTACTAAGATAGTTAATATAGTTTAATGTTAAAGCCCATCCTGGGTGATAGGAGAATTTTTAAAAAAGAGAGCTCCATGAAGAGGCAGTCATCCAGAGCAATGAGTTATCAATGATAACATTTTTGGCATTAGATCAAATCAAATTTTAAAATGAGGTCTCTTGCCTGTGCCTCTCAAATTGTACCATGTAAGCAACTGTTTCCTTTGCTTACTCCAAAAGCCAGCTCCTGTCTTTTGCTTGTTGTTTTGATACCAAGGTTGACCCGAATGACAGATCCCTTCTCCCTAAAAGACGGAGGGCTGACTCTGTAACAAACCTAACAAACCTCCCAAACTTCTAAGCTACAGAATGACTTACTAGTTTGGAAAGCAGTATTTGGGGATCTGATCACCAGCAAAACCAGCTTTAATCACACCAGATCCCTGAGGAGAGAGGAGAGAGAAAGCAAAGTCAGAAGCAGCACAAAAACAAGAGGAGATATATATCATATAATATGTATAATATGGTTCCATTTTTATTTAAGAAAGAGAGAGACCTTATATTTGTGTATAATATATCTATATACGCATTTGTATGGTGAATACATGTTGAAGGGAGGGAAGTGAGACTGAGGATGGTGAGAAGAACTTCCACTGCACACTGAAAGTATTATTTGATTTTTCTGTATTCTGTGACTTTTCTACATTGAATATGTTTTACTTTTCACATTAAAAACAATATTAATGAAGAGAAGAAAAAGAAAACCTGAGAAGAGTAGCTAGAAGCACCAAAGCAGACAAGTTCAGGAACACAACCAAGGTGGGAAGAGCGCATGATTCATTCTGTTATACACCATGAGACACTTTTAACCTGCTTTCCCAGCTCAGGCCTGAACTCTCCCTGCCCTCCAGGGTGTCTATGACAGACACCACCAAGCACTGCCACACTTGAAGCTGACTTCGATGGAATACACATTGGCTGGTTCTTACAGGGGCAGACCACTTTGCTTTGTAGGGGTTACTCGTTAGTCTACTAATGATAAAGAGCAAGAAAGTCCTAAAGCATTGTCTAAGAAAAGAGACCCAACATTATAATCCTCTTGCTCCAACTCTTGGTATCTTGGGTGGGTGCCCAGAAAAGAATCTGACTTCTCCCACCAGCATCTCTGATACCATCCAGAGCCCAACCAAAGTAAACACTGACTCAAGACACAGATACCAACTCCGTGTAGCACAGCTGTCAAGGTTTGGTACTGCCTGCGGACACACCATGTTCTCTTCTTAACTCTTCTACCACCACACCTGATACCCTTATCCTTCCACCCCTACATGGTTGCAGCTAATTGGGACAAGCCTTTTCCTGCTGCCTGTCAACCACTTCTGCCGTGGTGTGCGATATTTCCAGAAATCACAAAGGAAGCAGTAAACACATCAGGAGACACTAAATAGCCAAGGTTACCTTTGCCCTAAAGGCTTCCCAGCAACACCCCTGGTTCCCTCCCTGTTTCTTATTCCTGCTCTTCTATGGGATAAGGGGTTGAGACAGGCCATCCTGGTGCCTGATTCTGGAAACACGGAGGGAGGAAGTAAGAAGTGATTGAAGGATAGGGAAAGCAGTAAGTTCAGCAAGGCAAGCCAGTTCTCTAAGACAGCAGGAACCTCTGCCAACAGAAAAGAGAGAAAACGAGAGATAAGTGCAAACTCATCGGGCTGGGCAGAATTGCAAGGAGCCTGGAAAAGGTGCAGCTGTAAACTGAGCTAAATGACTGAGAAGGAGGGAGAACTATCCTACTGCGACCTAAGGGCTCTGGGACAGCGGCATGGAGGCGAGAACAGCATTGTACAAGAGGACTCTGGGAACTTGTTACTCAAGCTTCCTATAATAGCTCACTGCCTTCATCTGGGTGTGGTAGTGCCAACAGACTCACTGACTCTCTTGGCAGAGGCTGAAAACAAGAAATGTAAAGATGAGATCTGTATTTCAGAGTCTAGATATTTTTAAAGAGATTATTTTCCTGGATTTTGAGTTTACTAGCAAAAGGATTAGAGTCTGAGTAACAAGGCAGATTAAGATGTTAGGTTCATTTGTTCCTCTCTGTCCTCCCATCAAGTGTATAACAGGCCCAGTTCAAATATCACTCACTACCTTTCTCCTGAAGACTAGTCTCTAAGTAGAATTAATTATTGTCTTTGATTATCTCATAAAATCACCATTAACTGTACCATTATGCAGCAGGCATTTTATTCTGCTTTGTATTTGACCTTACGGTTTCCATTTTTGTCTCTAGCCCAAGTTCCTTGAGGTCAGAGACTTTATATATAATCAGCAGTATCTGGCATTTGCAGGGTACTCAGATAGGCTAGCTGACTAAAATGAAAATCAAGCTGAAATGATTCACAGATGAAGTCTAATGTATGGAACTTGAAGAAGCAGCTGGAATGCCAGAAGCCCCAGGCAGAGGTGGTGCAGGAAAGGCCAAGGTGTTGGCAATGATGCACAAGACTTAGGAACCAGACCCAGCTTGTCCCTGCAGTCCCACGAGTGAGCCTGCCAGGCCAGCAGTTGGGTGAAGTATGAGAGGGGACAGGGGAGGCGGTTTCCTCCCTCTTTTGCCACAGTCAGGCACCAGGATGGCCCATCTCTCTATTCTGCCCAAGCCATACCATGAGATCATATAAAAGCATCATGTCAATTTCTTTAACAGTATTTATAACGAGGAACTGTGTACCTGGCAAAAGGGCTGCCACTCTCTTTGTTACTCTAGCAAAATAAGTAAACAAATGCCTTAGAGAGCCTTCTTGAAAACGTAGTCTCATTAAATACTTGATTTCTGAGGACTCAAATCTGCTGCTAGCTACCAGTAACCATTCATTCTCTTTCTGATGAAGGCAAACAAATAGCAAATCCATCAGCAAGGCTCTCCCAGTACCTGCTGGAAAGGAAGCTAATTGTCTCTCATTTTACAAGTGGGAAAAGGATGCTGAGAGATGAAGCCTCACATTCTAGGCCACTGGTGGCCCATTTTGGCCCAAAGACATATTTTGTTTGGCCCACAAAGTACTTTTGTTAAAAAGAACTTTATTGAGATAAAATTCACATACCACGCAATTTACCAATTTAAGATATATAATTCAGTGGTTCTTAGTATATTCCCAGACTTGTACAATCATCACCACAATCTAATTTTAGAACTTTTTCATTATCTCAAAAAGAAACTCTGTACCCATTAGCAGTCAGTTTCCATTCTACTGCCCATCCCTGGCTCTGGGCAACCAGCAATCTACTTTCTGTCTCTAGAGACCACAAACTACTTTTACATTAACTTCCAATGGTTAAAAATTGGAGGCTGCATATAAAATTTAACTTTTCTGATTTCTCTTGAAAAATCAGATCTGGCAATACTGGGCCTGCATTCCTGCATGGGGACAACTAGCTGGAAATGAGAAGCAGTTGGCCCTTTGAACAGGCATGGTCAATGCACCCTCTTACTATTTTTAAGGCTACCCTCTTCTTTTTTAACGTTCCTGCTTTGCCTCTGTAGGCACTGAGTTTAAGACCCCTACTCGAGGCAATTCCAGCAATTAATTCATGATATTTCTTTGACATGGTATCTGATTTTTTCTTACCCTCAGAGCATAGTTTGGAAGGAAGCACATCCTTAACTCCCAAAATACACATAATTGAATAGTGAGATATCTCTACAAGTCACCTCTTCACCCTTTCCATCAAGTGAGGGACGAATTCTTGCTGAAGTTGTACAACCTAAAGCCTGAATGTCACATTGCAAGTAGCTATGTTAAATAAATACATTGACTTCATTTCCTCGGTTAATTCTAGTTTAAGTCTCTTAAACTTAAGTGAATCAGCATTTCTTAAGAGCTGATGACAAATTGCAAAAAAATTTTTTTTGAGACAATTAGCGAAATTTGAACATTGACTGGATATTTGATGACCTTAAGAAATTATTATTTTTATAAGGTTTGATAATAGTATATTGCTTATGTTTTTAAAAGAGTATGGGAGAGGGAAATGGGTAGGAATGTAGTAAAAAGACTGGTCAAGAGTTGATATTGTTATAGTTAGGTGATGAATATATGGGTTTGTTATACTATTCCCTCTCTTTGTGTTTTATGTTTGAGATTATCTATAATAAAAAGAAGACCTGGCACATAAGATGCTGGCTCTTAAGAAAAATTCAAAACACAAATACTACACATATACAATATAAAATCATGGATGGAAAGGACCACATCAATTTTATGACTATGGTTGCTTCTGGGACAGAAAGGATGGGATTGTAAAGGGGTACAGAGAGCTTTCAATTATATCTGTAATGTTTTATTTCCTAAAAAGAAATCTGAAGCAAATATGGCAAATGTCAACATGTCTTAAATTTGAATGGTAGTCTATGGCCATGCCACCCTGAACGTACACGATCTCATCTGATCTCAGAAACTGGTTAGTATTTCGATGGGAGACCACCTAGGAATACCAGGTGCTGTAGGCATTAAAAAAAAAAAAAAAAAAAATTGAGTGGTAGACACTGTGCTATGTGGGTGCTTATTATATATTTTTCTGAAATTTTCTGTATATTTAATGTATCACATTTTTTAAAAGGGTGCTAAAGGAGCATAACATCCATCAAAAACAGTAAAACTCTTATCTTACTGATTAACTTGTAAGGATCTGATACTGTTCCTGAACTTAGGTCCACATAGTCACAAAGACAGTTATAAGACTGACCAATGTTGATCCATTTTAGGACAGAACTTAACCTTTGTGATCTTAGCAAAGACTTGAGCTTTGACATAAACATAGCAATCTAATCAAAGTGTTGTAGTCCTCAAAATGTTGCTGGGGAGCTGCCCTCCTCTTGTATTACTGTTGTGTTGTATTGTACACCTTTGGGAAAAGTAATTTTAGTTTTTAAAAATACCTATCATTTTACTATTGTCATTAAAGCACAGGCATGGACACACACATCCTCATTTTCCTCATTAAATTCTGATGATTTGGTTTGGTGCCAGAATTGGATGAAAGGAGTGGTCAACAATTGTCTTAATACTGAGAAATGTTGTGAACCGATAATGAGGCTCTTCCCTCTTTTCCCTGCTTTCTTTCTTCTCCTTTCTTTTAAATACACTCTTCTTAGCCCAACAATAAAACTGCAGTAACATGTTAAGCTATGGAGCTGTTAAATCTGATAGAGACGCATTAAACTCATAATATAAAGCTGGCCCGAATATTTCAAATAATTCTTTCCTATTCATCTTTCCCTTTGAAATAAAACAAAACTCTCTAAATGTCAAACAGCAAGAACTACTCGAGGCCTCAAATTTAAAAACGTGGCAGATGCTCAGTAAACCCTAATGGGAAAATTACTTGTTTCTTCTATTTCACCTTTCGGCAGAATTATCGGCATAATAAAGAAAATGCTTTCGCAAAGAAAAAACAAGTCAATTCTTTAAATCGTAAAACTAAAAATGGAGAGAAGAAAAGCTAAGAACAAAAAAGCACCTTTCTTTGCAAAAAAGTAAGAAACTTGGAACACGATCTCAATTTGAGTCTTGGCTCCTCAACTCACAAACCTGGTAGTTCGAATACTGTTATTGAACCTCTCCAAGTCTCACTGTCCTGCATAAACTGGGGATATTCATTCCCATCTACCTACCACAGTTGAAGCTTAAAAGAGATGATGCAAATGAAAGGACCCTGCAACATGCCTAAGGTCCCAAAGGCTAGATCAACAGAGAGAATCTGACAACTTAGGAGAGGAAACTGGCAGTTTTGCCTCAATAGAGGGACTCAGAAAGGGCACAGAAAAGGTTATCAACCAAGGTTGGTGTGACCACGCCTTTGAGTGGAAGAAACAAATGCAGTTGTTTCACAATTGTCCCCCTCCGCCCAAAATAATAGCAGTATTTAAATTCTTTTCATTTGTTATTATTGATAAATTTGCGTGGGGTACAAGCAAGGGGAAGGACAGATAAAGCACTGCATTTAGGGCACCTCTACTGTGCGACCTTGGGCTCACTTTACCTCTTAGCGCTTTTTTTTCTCATTTGTAAAACGAGGATCTAACTTCCTGTAGTAACGATCCACTAAATTTTTGTGAGGATCCAACTCGAATATATGTGAAATCCCTCCGTAAGTGCTAGAGCTCCTGGCAAATATGTCAGTAATTTTTCGCCCCAGCAATTAGGCATTCGGAAGAGGAAGATACCTCCGTTTGCTTTGTCACTCTCCTTTCTTCTCGACTTTTATTAACGCCATAACTTATCATCACAGAAATAAGTGAAATCCTACGACCATTTCAGATACCAGATTCTCAGGCCCCACCCAGATACGTCGTCAGGCCGCCAGGCCTGCTCGGGGCCGAAGGAAACTTAGCCCTTCTCCACCCGCGGGCGGGCCCTAGCTCATCAGGCCCCGCCGCTGAGAGTTCCGGAAGCCAATCCCCACAGCCTTCGTGCACCGCCCCGCCCCTGAGAGAGGAGAAACACTATGGCGGCCCGGAAAAACGTCAAAGGCGCAAGCCAATCACTGCAGAGGACAGCCCTCATCAGGCACCGCTCAGAGGCGGGGTCATCAATCATAACTGACAGCCAGAGCGGCCAATAGCGTTATCGGAAACTGGGGAAGGGCGGGTGCCGGGCGCTCACAGAGCGGTTAAGGCCCCTCGAGCAAAAGGGCCCAAGGACCTGGTTTGGACTACAGCTTTTCTCCTTATCTATCCCAAGTTCTCCATCCCATGGTTGCTGGTCGGCTTCCCTGCCTGTGAACTACGGGAGGCGGGAAGGACAGAGGCAGCGGCGGCTGAACCCGCCTGACAGGCCAGACCAGTGACAAAGAGCCGGCGGCCCAGACTGAAACCTGGGAAGCAATCCCTTTGGGAAGGAGAACATAAGTCCCTTTAGAGATAGGAAAGATGCAACTCACGTTGTCGATCACAACAGGCTGGTTGGCGATCACATCGTAGGACTCCATGGCAGAAGAATCTCTCCTTCCGAGGAAGGAACTGCCTGCCGGGTCCGCTGCTAGCGCTACTGAAACGCATGCGCAGTCTAGCCGCCGGTGCTGGACAGCTAGGGAGCGGTCCGACCTCTTCTCGGAAGAACGACAACCCCCAGCATGCCTTGCACCTGCAGTGAGGAAGCCACGCCCTTTAGGAGCCCCGCCTAGTTTAAGAGACTGCGTCGCGTTTCCGACACGCAGTACTCTGGGCCTTGTAGTCTCTATAGGTAACTAGAAGAGGATGCAGATTGACGGTTGTATTGCATTCTTGGATCTGTAGTCCCATTGAAGGGATTCTCAGTGCTTGTTGAAGTACTTTTCTGTAGTTCGCTTTGGATTGGTCAGTAATTCGTGGACGTTTCGATTTTACAGATCAGTCCTGCCACTTTCCACCACTTCTGGACAATATAAGGTTACCGTGTTTTTATTGGGGTCCATAAGACATTAGCAAACATCTATCACCATCACACTCTAATAAAGGTAATTTAACACACACACACGGACAGACGTATTTCCAGAATAAAGGAAAATAATTTGCACGAAATTTACTTTTTAGGAAAAAAAGCGTATTTTCATCGTTTTTCGTGTTTTTTTCCCTGGATGTGTGTAAGTTTGGCAACAGGCTAACATTGATCTGAAGACTAGCCTTTGGAACTACTGGTATAGAATTGACATTGGTGAGTGAGAAAATTGAGGTGAAAAGTCACTGCTTTCAAAGTGTCACTGCTTTCAAATGAGCTAAGCGCATTTTTCTTTAGATTTTTTCTTTCCCCCGCTTCACATTGTAGGGACTCTTTTAGCCAATAGGTAGTCAATAGGTAGTCAGGACTCTCTTCTATCGCTGTCTCTTGGAATTTCTTCAAGATAATTTAGTGGAAAACATTATTTTTTCAAAAGTTATTGTAAACAGAAAAATAAGTCCCAACCCAGGGCCTTAGGAATTAAAAATTCTCCCAGTTACAGAGAGTCAAGGTAATAGTAGATAACGGATATGGAATTCCTCAAGGCAATCTGCATATATCTGTCTGAAACACAACAAAGAAGAGATTGTCATCATCACTAAAAACTTTTATTAAATAATTACCAAGTCTTTTTAATTGATCCTAGTTTACCTAACTCTTGTTATTTTCTGTCAGAACTCCCAAACAGGTATTTCGACATACAACCCCTGAGTTCAGCAGTGTTAGTGTCAGTCAATACGGTCAGTGGACATTCAAAGACGTAGGAAGCATTCAGATTTATAATCTATTAAGACTAATGCCACATGCACAAATGAATCAATCTATTGTCAGATTTATGTTTAAATCCTTGTTAGCAGCGTGTCAGCAGACTAGTGAAACCCTTCGTTAGCACATTTCCTAGCGTTTTCGTGGGACCCTAGCACCTCATGAGGATGGTTCCACAGCTCTATTTAAACGTAGGTTCCTCCTAACACTAGGGGGAGGCCAAGAGCCTTGGAAAACCCCCGACACAGGGAGTGAGAGGCGGGATCTATCGCCAGGGCAAGCCGTCCGCCTGTGACTGGCACAGACACTAGCCAATGGGATCCGTAATAGGGCGCGCCGCTGCCCCGCCCCTTTGAGCGCCCCTAGGCCCCCGAGGCACCCTCTGGCGGTCTCTGAGGCGGCGACGGCTTGGGCGGACGGTCCGCCGTGCGCAGGCGCGGAGCCTAGACCTCGCTGCAGCCCCCATCGCTTTGGGGAGTCGCACCCACCCGGTCCGCCCGCTGGCGCGTCAGTGCTCTCCCGCTCGTCCGCCCTCGCGGGTCCTCTCAGCGCCCTACGCGCCCGGATGGCGGAGCTGCGGCCTAGCGGCGCCCCCGGCCCCGCCGCGCCCCCGGCCCCTGGCCCTACTGCCCCGCCGGCCTTCGCTTCGCTCTTTCCTCCGGGACTGCACGCCATCTACGGAGAGTGTCGCCGCCTGTACCCTGACCAGCCGAACCCGCTCCAGGTTACAGCTATCGTCAAGTACTGGTATGCCCTGGGCCGTGGGGAGACCGACCCGGCGCGCAGGGCAGGGTTAAAGCACCAAGGGCGAAGTAATATGCCAAGGAGAAGGAGGAGAAGGAGAATGGTTAAAGCACTTGAAAGGAGGGCTTCCTGCTGTGAGGGAAGGAGTTAAGGCTCAAGTTGGAAATGGGGACAAAGGGGTTAACGGAGCCTGTGGGTGGCAAAGGGTTAACGAGGGTGGGGAGGTTGAAGAGTTAACTAGGACTAGGAGAATAGAGTGAATTGAGGGTGTGTGTATGAGCAGAGAGGGGAACCAGAGGAGAGTGGGAACTGTAAACGTGGTGAAAGGAGGGGGCGCCTGTAGGGGTCAGATAGTGGGCAAGAAGGAAGCCAGGGGGGGGGCAGCTCAAGTGGGATGGGGGAGAGTGAAATCTGGGGAGCATATGAGAGGGCTTTGGAGTAACGCGGCTGGAGGAGCTCCGAGGGCACGAGACTGCACAGGGTAGGGGCGGGTCTGGGCACCCTGGCTCTCCAGTGGGTTAGGAGGGGAGCAAGTTGTGAGCGTTGTGCTTGTGAACAGACTGGGAGGTCTCCTTATGATACTTTCCCAATGAGCTCAGTCATTATCAGTGCAGTGCTTTTGTGTTTGAAGTTTCATGGAACAACTTTTCCTGATAAACTTTCTGCTTACTCTGCACAGTTCTTTTGATGCGGAGCTGACTCTGTTTCTGCAGCTGCTTTGCTTTAAGGCATTGGCTAGAACGGAGGCAGGCTCAGGGAGAGGTTTGGCTGAGGATCGAAGGGGGGGACCACAGTAAATGCTGAAGACCTAGGATTCACATAGGAAAGAAGGCAGTGAGATGTTGAGGAGTTTCCTGGCCACAAGCTTCAGGATTAGGTAACAGTTTCTCAGAGAAGCTGAGAGTAACTCTCAAGTAGCTCAGTTAAGGATTAGACTTGTTTACAAATGAGCTGCCCTTGGAGTAGGAATGGTCTTTTCTCATTCCCCATTCCTGTTTGTAACCTGTTTCTTCCTGCAGCCTCTGGGGAAAACTGGTGTTATGGGGATTGTGGAAAAGAACCCGTTTTCATGGTCTTTCTGGACCAAAAGTTGGCTGAGGAATTGATTGAATCTGTCTGGAACTACATTCATGCAAGCATTGTATTAGATGACTCCCTTCATGGAATCCTGAAAGACTGTTCAAGCAACTGCTTGGGGTGTGCGCCAATGGGGCAGGTAGACCCTAAGTGAGTAGAGTGGATGTGTTTGCTGGTTATCTCTCCCTTTAGTACTGAGTCTTTCTCCAGGACACGGGCAGAAGCTAGGCCCTATAGGATTGAGACCAGCTAGCTCCCTGGGAGCATGTGAAGAATCTGACAGCCTGGAAGGGCTGGGGACCAGCCACCTGCTCCTTAGAAAGGGCCATGGGGAGCAGCCTGCCTCTGTCTGATAGCCAAGAGGAGGTGTGGTCCACAGTATAGTCTTCTCTGGTAAGCAAACTGTTCCTTAGTTGAGAGGAGTTTTGAAGAGAGCTTCTGAGTGAAAAACTGCTCTTGATAACTTAATCACCCATTCTAATTGCACCTCTATATTTAAATATATATTGTGTGTCATGAGAAAATTGTGCCTGGCTCTGCCATGCTCTTTGTCAGGCCTCATTTTAGTGTAAGGAGAAATCCCTACACAGATTTGGGCAACTGTTTTTATGTCACCCAAGTGGCCATGAAGGATAGAGTTGTGTGTAAAAGATATTGAAGTACATGCCAAGGACTAAGACTGCTTTAGGCAACTTTTTTTTCTTCCTGCTGCAAACTTGTTAACCAGGCAGGACTTATCTTCAGAGATGCACTAATGTGTAATGATAAATAAAGACAATCGTACAGCACTCCGTGAAATTAGAAATGCTGCCTGGATGCAGAAAAATATAAGAGGGAACAGCTCAATGATTGGTTCATTTTAAGATTTGGAGGGGTTTGCATAATTAAGATCCTGAAATTAATTCGTTGATGTCCCTTACATTTAGGATCCCACAAAGCTTCTCTGCATCTCATAGTAGGATGACTGACCCACACTGCCTGAGTTTGGCTGTGGCCTATGGTACCTTGGGATTCCTTTTCTTGCGATGGAAGGGTGGCTCTTTGGCTAGTGGATTCTGGCCAGCAAGGATATCTTGGCTAAAAACTGAGACTTTAGTGAGCAGGGGCCAGAAGCAAGAACAGCAGAGTCTGTGCCTTGAGGTGTAAAGTTGAGTGTTCAAGGAATTAAGTTGAAGGATGCTCTGGGTCCTTGGATAACATCTAAGTGCAAAATATGATTATTTTCTACATACTTATCTGCTTCCTATAAGGCCTCCAAGTAAGTAGAACAGAACACTGTGCTTGGGGACTAGATTCATTTTGTCTGATTCTTGGTCGTTCCTTGCAGTTGGAGTTTTAAGGTAAAGCCTCTCTCCTTGATGCAGTGCCTCCTGGGAGACTTGGCCAGAAAGAGGACTGCTTGGAGTGGCAGATGGAGCATGGAACTGGGGGTACAGTTTTGGCACTTGTTTCTGGATGGACCGAGGCCGAAGGAGGGACAGGACTGGGAATTTGCAGCAGGAAATGAGCAGATATGGAGCCTGTCATTACTCCCGTCCGTTCGAGGCTTCTGTAGCTATCATGGGTCCTTCCAGGGATAGCTACCCTTTTCTTTCCTTTCTCCCTGACAAACTTTCCTAATCTAACTGGTGATGGAATTAGTTAATTGATTTGGGAAAATCAAAAGTTAAGGAAAGACATGGAGATTTGTCCCTTTCCCTAATCCACTCAATTGAGAGTCTAAGATATTTGTAGCGACTTTCTTACAAGTTCTATAAATAACTTAGCATTTCCTAGCAAAGAATAAGGATTTTGACAAAGGCAAATAATATCCTGGCAAAAGAGGATGAAACCAGACCTACTGGTTTTAAAGTGTTTAAATTGCATGGTACTGACAAGCTTGCTTTGATCACATATAACATGTCTTTTATTTGGTTGTTAGTCTTCCTTTAGCATACGATCCCAGTTGCAAAGCACACTCCATCAGTATCCCAGGGCTGGCAAAGCTTTGCAGTCTGTGGAACAATCAGATTCGGTCTGAGGCAGCTCAAATACAGAGTGTTTGTGGCTAAATGCAGACTTCCTCCACTCATGGTTTCTATTTTGTCCATTTCTCAAATCTACCAAGTTTCCCTATACATTTTGAAGAAAAGCAGATTTTTTTTTTTTTAAGAGCACTAATTACTCTACCAAGGGAACCTTTATTGAATTAAATCTTCGGAGTGAGATTATGACTGAATCTCTTCCTCAGTTGCCTCTATGTTGGAATTATGGTGGATGTTTAATACGGTCCTCAGAGGCCCCAAATCATTTAATGTTCCAGCTCTATTTTTGAGGCAGCAGTCTCTGGGATCACCTTCCAGATGCAGGACCCTCACAGGGCTCAGTCTGGCTTCTCTAGTTATCTGTACAGAGCTGAGCTAGTCAAAGTTTGGCCTTTGTCGCTTGCATGATAAAAGACCAGCTTTGCTCTGTGGGGTGCAGGCAGGGGTCTGGAGGTATTGCGTTTGTTCAGAACAAACTGAAATTAACATAGGGTACAATATAGTCTTTCAGGAATTAGCTGTCTAAGAGGCAGGAGTGGAGCTGAGCCTCTGCTTCCAGGAACAATGCCCATTGGGGACGCTCAGGATGGTCTTTCAACAGAGGCCAATTGGATTGACTGATGCACCTCTTGCCTTGAAGTGTGGTATGTTTACAGGCACTGTGGAAGAGAGATAATCCCTGCCAATCCCATTTAGGATTGGTAATATGAAACTGGAGGAAGCAAAGGGGCAACCACACAATCTGTTTTATCTCTAAAAGAGGTCCTAGCTGTTGGAGATCAGAGAAAGAAGTCTGTTGTGCTTATGGAATTGGGTAGCCTCCAATTGCCCATCCCTTGGTCTTATCCCAGAGAGGTATGGCCTCCCTTTAGTTATCTTTCATACCAGATTTCTCCAGGATGGGACCTTTAGTTTAATAAGGCAGAGACCCTTAGCTTCACACTGTCTGCTTTCAGGCTCACACTGACACCCCTGTGTTTTGTCTTTTGCAGGTTGGGTGGCCCAGACCCCTTGGACTATGTTAGCATGTACAGGAACATGGGGAGCCCTTCTGCTAACATCCCTGAGCACTGGCACTACATCAGCTTCGGCCTGAGCGATCTCTATGGTGACAGCAGAGTTCATGAGTGAGTGTATGCCACCTGCCCACCCTCCACCTGCCCATTACTTAGCCTTGAGCCTTATTTCTGAAGTTTTCCTGAGCAGGAGTGATAAAGTCATAGTCTTGTGGGGCTACACTTCTTAGGTAGAACCTCTGGGTTTCTGTCCTCTGTCTGTATCTGCTCAGGCCGAGGTGGGCCAGGTCAGCACCTGAACTCTGCTCATCTGGCGCAGGAAAATGTTCATAATGAGCAAGAGTTTCGGAACTCTGGGTTTTTCCAAACTTGCTCTGATGTTTGAGCTCAGAGGTCAGGCAGCATAGCTGTAACCCAAAACTCACATTGATGCCTGTACGTCTACTTCTTTTTTTTCCTCTCTAATTTATTATGAAAAATGTTAAACATAAGTTATGTTGAAAAAATTTTATAGTGAACACTCATCTATCCACTACCTATATAATACCATTAACATTTTACTCTACTTGCTCTATCATGAATATATCCATCTCTATCCCTCTGTCCATCTTAACCTACTTCCTCTTAACCTGCAGTTGTCTGTCTCAGATTAACCACAGTACATTTTTTTATCCTACTGTCTTCCATTTGCTGCCCTGTACATCTCTAAATTATACTCACCTCCTCTACTTCTCCTTATAATAACTAAATTTAAACAAATTGTAACGTCAAGTTAAACGTAATCGACTTAGTATTGAATCAGCTAAAATAACAGCAACAGTAATAACAAAAGCTAACATTTATTAAGCATCAATTATGAGCCAAGCATTCTTATAATGGCTCTGTGTGT